>NW_028317975.1:527500-742500 GCF_062004578.1 Staurois parvus
TCTATCTAGTATCTCTCTATCTATTTATCTATCTATCTATCTATCTATCTATCTATCTATCTATCTATCTATCTATCTATTATCTATCTATCTATCTATCTATCTATCTATCTATCTATCTATCTATCTATCTATCTATCTATCTATCAGGACAGAGATCTATAGAGAGAAAAGTGTGAATATTAACTCACTTATTTCTCCTGAAGAGATAATAAAAAATTGGGGATTGCTGGAAGTAAAATCTGATGGTTCGGTTTTTACCAGAGAATTTTGCCTGAGAATTCCTCTATGTTCTATGTGGACAGATTTCTCCATGGAACTCTCCGCCTGGCACTGGTAATGTTTACACTTACAAGCAGGGAACTCCAGGGAAATCAGGTGTGAACATCAAATTAAAATCTGGAAATAAATGTATAATCGGAGAGTCCATTTAAATCTGCGTTTTCTTATTTCATCCGCACAGCCGAGCCAAACAAACAGAGGACTTGTCAAATATTAAATAAGCGGAGAAGATAATATTCAAATGTTTAATATCTCCGAATATTTCAAAGTACACACCAGCGGATTTGATTATTATTTTTTCTCTTGGTGAAATTTATAAAAAATTAAACAAGCTTATCTGAAAAAAAAAAAAACCTATAAAAAATAAGTAGCTGTTAAAGCTCCAAACCCCCCCCCCCCCCAAAAAAAAACAGAATGAGGTTCAAACTGAAGACCGCGGTTTAGGATGATGAAAAAAAATAAAATTAAGAAAATATGCAAATGGCGCCATTGAAGAGATAATGCCAGACAAATGGTCGGGGAAATAGTCTTCAGGTTCTATTTTTAATTTGCTATTATACTTTGTGGACAATTGGATGTCTGTAACTGCATAGGAAATCAAACAGAGTAGTTTTTAATAATAAGGGGTTTTCCTGCACCTGCGAGTGTTAATCACCCGGAATTTGCATCTGCTTCTGTGCGACTTGTCTCTTGAGTACGCACACGGTGGGTGTGGCTAAATTATGCCCCATACTGAGCGTGGCTTTGTAGCCCAATTCTAAATTTAGGTCTGATTATTTACAATTTTTTAAATTTATTTTAAGTTAATAATTTGTAACTTTTTTTTACACAACGCTGTTGGGGGGGTGGGGCTTTGGTGAGATATCAGGGGTCTAAACAGACCCCTGACATCTCACCTTTGAGACAGAGAAAAGAAATGACACAGATTCTTCAGTGCCTTTCTCTGCAGCCTCATCTGCACTAAAGATGAATTAACAGCTTCGGTTATGAATGGACACAGGAGTGATTGGTAAATATCACTCCCTGTGTCCATTCAGAAAAGGAAAGGGCTGGTAAATTACATATTTACTGATCCCTCCACCGCTCTCCATCCTGACACATCCTCCTATCCTCCTGTGTACCCGCAGCAGCTGTCAGTGCTCGGGGAGGGGGGCCCAAGCACACACGGGGGAACATGGGGGGGGGGCAGATGTGGCCAGGACAAGAGGGGGGATCAGTGCGAGGAGAGGCAATTACCAAATGATTCCCTGAAACTGAAAGCCATTGGGAGGCAGAGAAACCTTCTTTCAGCTGCTGCAGAGAACCGCACAAGGCATCCATCTGTAATAGCCCCGCCTCGCCCCGCAGCACCAATTCCTTCTGCTGTCCCTGCTCATGGGCCCCCTACTGGCCCCAGGCCCTTGGGCAGTTCCTGAGTGTCCAAAAGGTCAATCTGCCCCTGCTTCTAACAGGAACACAGTGAGGTGGATTTACTAAGGACAAATAGACTTTGCAAGGGCAATTTCTCCAGAGCTTAGTAAATGAAGGGAAGCTTCACTTTGCAAAGAATACCCAATCATGTGCAAGGAGATAAAAAAAACAGCATTTTTGCTTACACATGATTGGATGATTGAAGTCAGCAGAGCTTCCGCTCATTTACTAAGCTCTGAAGAAACTGCACTTGCAAAGTGCATAGTCTATTTGCCTTTAGTAAATCAACCCCATTGTCTCCACACCTCCCTCCTGGCTGGAGCCCTGAGCTTTACCCATGCCTTGTTTAAATGAGTTTGCGCACACACGAAGTCTGAGGGTTTCCAAGAGACCCGGGCATGGGATTGAAGGCTTTGTCTCACCAAAGACTCTTTGAATCCTTCAAATTCCAGATTCCTATCTGGGATTACAAATCCTGGAGAAAACCAAATACCCAGTTTTCTCCTTTCTCCACTCAGAGACCTTACCCCGAAGCCCCCACTCTGCTTTTATCAATACACTATGTTGACCATTCTTCCAGAAGCACATTGTCAGGTCAGGCACTGATGTCGGGGGAGGAGGCCTGGCTCGCAGTCTCCGCTCTAATTCATCCCAAAGGTGTTCTATGGGGTTGAGGTCAGGACTCTGTGCAGGACAGTCAAGTTCCTCCACCCCAAACTGGCTCCTCCATGTCTTTATGGACCTTGCTTTGTGCACTGGTGCGCAGTCATGTTGGAACAGGAAGGGGCCATCCCCAAACTCTTCCCACAAAGCCTGGAGCATAAAATTGTCCAAAATGTCACCTTAACAGTTCCCTTCACTGGAACTAGGGGGCCAAACCCAACCCCTGAAAAACAACCCCCCACCATAATCCCCCCTCCACCAAACTTTACACTTGACACAATGCAGTCAGGCAAGTACCTTTCTCCTGGCAACCGCCAAACCCAGACACGTCCATCGGATTGCCAGACAGAGAAACATGATTGGTCACTCCAGATAACACGCCTCCCCTGCTCTAGAGTCCAGTGGCGGCGTGCTTCACACTACGGCATCCGATGCTTTGCATTGCACTTGGTGATGGAAGGCTTGGATGAAGCTCCTCGGCCATGGAAACCCATTCCATGAAGCTCTCTACGCACTGTTGTTGTGCTCATCTGAAGGCCACACCACGTTTGGAGGTCTTTAGCTATTGACTCTGCAGACAGTTGGCGACTTCTGCGCACTGAGCGCTTCAGCATGCGCTGACCTCGCTCTGTCATGTGACGTGGCCTACCACTTGGTGGCTGAGTGGCTGTTGTTCCCAGTGGCTTCCACTTTGTTATAATCCCACTAACAGTCCGGAGGTGGCGAGGCGCGTTGGGGGAGTGACGTCATTGCGCGCGCACGCTGACCGGAAGTGTCGCCGCGGCCATTTTGTTGGTTGGAAACATGTGTTTTTCAACCTAAAATTTGAGAGAGCAATGCTGGAAGCTGGATTTCCCTGTTTTATATGTAAGTTATTATTGAAATTTGTTCCTTTTTGTGGATCCTGCCTGGGAGCCTTTTATGCTTCTATGGGGAGTTGGGAGGAATACCCCTGGAAATGAAGGATTGAGAGATACGGATTTCCTGTCAGCTCATGCTTGAAAATACTGGAAGAGGGTAATAGAAGTACCTGGTATCACTTTTGGCTGGAGTTTAGAGGGTACTAGTACCTAGTATCACTATTCACTTGTGGTTGGAGTGATCACGTTTTTCACGATTTGGGTTTTATTTATTTATTCATTTATTTATTTATTTATTTATTTGGATTGATATATATCTAATTTATTTTGCACAAATTTTGGTGAGTTTTTGTGTTGTGCACAGAGTGAAGTATATATATATATATTTTTTTTTTAAGGGTAATACACTATGAATTTTTTTTTCCTTTCTTTGAGGTTATCATGGAGTACTTAGAATCAATTTCTGCTTTACTGGATTGAAGTGAAAAAAATTTGGAACTTGGACATTTTGGGTTTATTATATACATTTTTTACATTTATTATATTTTATTTTATTTTTGAATTTTTGTTGGGGTTTTTGTGTTTTTAAGACGGAATTGGGTGTGGATTTATTTAAACACAATTTGAGTTGAAGTGATATTTTTAGTTTAAAATTGATTATATTAATAGTTGGAGTTTTTTGGGGGATTTATATGTGTATCACAAAAAGGATTTATTAGATTGTATACTTTCTAGGGAGAAAGTTGTGATTTTGTGTTGAGGGTGGAAGTATAGGAGCTTATTGATTGAATGGCCATAATTAGATAAATACAAAAAAAAAACCCTAAACCCAATGTTTTGGAGGGCAGGCCCAATACTTTTGGCAATATAGGGGCTGATTTACTAAAGGCGATTAGACTGTGCAAAGAAAGTTTCTTTATAGGAAATGAAAAGTGAAAAAAATAAAAAATAAATATATATATATTTAAACACTATGGGGTTGATTTACTAAAGGCAAATAGACGGTGCACTCGGCAAGAGCAGTTGCTCCAGAGCTTAGTAAATGAGGTGAAGCTTCCCTTTGCCAAGAATACCCAATCACATGGAGGGAACATAAAAAAAAAAAACAGCATTTATGCTTGCACGGGACTGGATGATGGAAGTCAGCAGAGCTTCTGCACATTTACTAAGCTCTGGAGCAACTGCACTTGCAAAGTGCACAGTCTATTTGCCTTTAGTAAATCAACCCCAAAGTGTTTAAATAAATATATATATATATGCAGTTGCTCCAGAGCTTAGTAAATGTGCAGAAGCTCTGCTGACTTCCATCATCCAATCATGTGCAAGTATAAATTCTGTTTTTTTAATTTTCCTTGCATGTGATTGGGTATTCTTGGCAAGGAAAAGCTTCACCTCGTTTTCTAAGCTCTGGAGCAACTGCACTTGCCGAGTGCACAGTCTATTTGCCTTTAGTAAATCAACCCCATAGCGTTTAAATATATATATATATATATATATATATATATATATATATATATATATATATATATATATATATATATATATATATATCTTAGAAAGTTACTTTTCTTTATAGGAAATTAAAAGTGAAAAAAAAAAAAAAAAAAAAAATATATATATATATATATATATATATTTTTTTTACTTTTAATTTCCTATATAGAAAAGTAACTTTCTAAGCATTATATATATATATATATATTTAAAGTAAAAAAATAAATAAAATAATATATTTATTTATTTTTATTTTTATCACTTTTAATTTCCTATAAAGAAAAGTAACTTTCTAAGCATCGGACAATTACACTGAGTCATCTTTGTATCGGGAGAACATTACAAGGGGCAGAGAGAAGGACGCGGTTCCGTTGGAGAACGTTCCTTTCCACTTTCATCCTGAAATCTTATCTCATCACTTTTGTCCATTTTCTACTTGTTGGTTTTTGCAATCAATCTGCGTCCGCGGTGTCGACCTCCGGTGTCCTCTATACATTGGAGTCCATTAGCTCCTCCAGGCAAGGTGTTCAAGCTTTGCTGACTGTTACTTGTTCATTTATTTTTCCATTATAATTTTTTTTTTTCACCTCGCTTGTCTTGTCCACGAGGCATGAGTACGTCGCCAAAAAGTTGGGGAGTGCAGCGCTGATGGTTAACCCCTTGCTGCGGGGATCGAGGTGAGTCATATTCACTGGCAGTGTATGGGACACCAAAACAGTTTTATTTGGTTTCATAGTTCTATCATAGGATTATTTATAAGAGGAAAACATGCAGAGAAGTCATAGGTGATAGCTAGCAATTAAAAGTGCAATTTGGAAGGTTTGTAGTCAAGGGCAGCTACTACAATGTTCTGGTTGCTGGCAGGTTGGGGATCCGGGAACCCCCAGTGTGGAGTGCAGCCAGATGTTCCCAGCTCCGCCCATTACAACATAAGTCTGCAGTAGCTCTGTAGGTGACATCATCAGAGTGATAATAGTGATCATTCATCCCACTACTACTAATTACCCCTTCCAAAAAACTCTGCACACTGCTGTCAGACACCCCCTGCCCTCCCCAAAGCTGAAATTTAATCTGCTTATATTTTGTTTAGCGCAGATATTAACTTGCAAAAGTAGCAGTGACATCATCACTGTGCTGTACAGGGTCTTTGCAAAGAAAAAAAGCTGTGGGAGGGGCCCCAGAAGGCTCCACCCACTACAGGGTGCCTGCAGAAAACTACAGGAGGGGGCGGAGACAAGACCAGTCACCCTGCACGAAAAGAGAGAGCAGCAGTGACAGGTCTTTATTATAGGAAGGAAAAGCCTCAAACTGGATTACTGCACAGATCTGGAAGAAGTACGCAAAGCACACCAAGGGGTCTATTTATAAAAAATTGCAGTATAAAAGCATGCACATTCATTCTGTGTGAATACGGCAACAATAAAGTGTTACTAAACCCACAACAGTACAATCAGTCTGTAGATGCAGTACAGCATGCTTGTTATACTCACTGTGAGACCTAAGGGGTTAATCCTCTGCATTGTGTAAAAAGGCTGTTTGATCCTGACTTCTCTGTTCCTCCCCTTTTCCAAGCGACCACCTCTTATTTCCTAAAAAGACAGACTGAAAAGTAGGTATTTTGCACATGCCCAGTTTGGTGTGTATTGCGAGTTTTTTTTTTCTTGGGAAAGTACATGTGATCAGCACAGGGCCAATCAGCACTGTCCAGACAGAGGTCAGGGGTCCTGAATCCTCCTAGAGCAGAAAGAAAACTCCTCCTACAAGCCTTAACCAGTGCTCTGCTGGACACTGATAGAAGCCACAAGACTGCTATATACTGCTGATGAGAAAAGGGATTTAGCAGTTTATATTTACTAAAATATTTGCATTTCCATGTTCTGTGTACTGTGGGAGAGCGGATATAGTGAATGCCGGGTCCGGGGAGAGCAGATATAGTGAGGTCTGTTGTTGCCGGAGGGGTCTATTGTTGCTGGGGATCTATTGATGTTGGAGGGCCTGTTGTTGCTGGGAGATCTTTTGTTGCTGGGGGTCTATTGTTGAGGGGATACACATTACAATACAAATTACTTAGCACCCCGAAATGAATACTTCTGTATCCTCTAAGAGGGTCAGTACTGGGAGGTGGGTAGGGGGTGGAACCAAGGGACAGTGCTCAGAGGTGGGAAAGAGGCGGGGACAACCCGTCTGGAAGAAAAATATATTTGAAATATATTTTAAAAATATTCTTCCCAAATATATTGTCATATTTTTGAAATACTACAATTTTGGCCGTATTCAATATATTTCAAAAATATATTTCAATATATTTATATATAAATATTAATATATATTTATACATGTATCTATATATGTATTAAAAAAAAATTACACACACACACTGAATGTTGAAATGCGTTTTTTTATATATTACAAAACATATGAAAAATATTTTTTAAAATATATATATATTTTTTTAAATATTCAGATTTTTTTTAACATATAAAAAAAGTAATTTTAACATATATTTTACATATATTTGTAAATGCATTCCAAAAATGTAGATTTAATGTATTTTTAAAGACATACAGTATATTTGAAAGTGTATTTTGAAAAATATTTTTCATATATCTTCTAATATAAACGCATTTCAACATGTAGTATATTTGTATATATATATATATATATATATATATATATATATATATATATATATATTGAAATATATTTTTAAATATATTGAATACGGTCAAAATTGTAGTATTTCAAAGATATGTCAATATATTTTGGAAGAATATTTTAAAAATATGTTTTAAATATATTTTTCTTCCATCTGGGTTGTCCCAGCACTGTTGACAGGTCCTCTTTACTGAGACATCTGGGGTCTATTAGACCTCCTCTGCCATTAAAATTATTGGATCAAACCAAGGTCGGTTTGATGTGATGCTTTTACAAGGCAGCAATGGCTTGTTTACACCCTGGCGAAACCAGAAGGGACAAAATACTTATCACTTCCAGTTTCTTAGACCACAGAGATGATCAGGGATGCTCTGGTCCTTGTTTACCTCTATGGTTAGCCAGCAGAACTGCCGGCTTCTCTTTCCCTGGTAGGACAGGAGAGTCCGGGAAGGCGGTGGAAGGCAACAGAAAGGGGGGGGGACCCCTTCCGCCGCAAGTAAGAAGCAATCCAGTGGCTTTTTAGCCACTTGGATTGCTTTTGCATGTTTCAGCATTGCCAGCTGGAAAAAAACCCACCCAGCTCTCTCACCAATACCCCCAGATATCTCTCCAATGCCTTATCCATCTCTCTCACCTATGCCCCCCAGCTCACTCACCAATGCCCCATCCAGCTCTCTCGCCAATGCCCCCCCAGCTCTCTCACCAATGCCCCCCCAACTCTCTCACCAATGCCCCATCCAGCTCACTTACCAATGCCCCCCAGCTCTCTCACCAATATCCCCCCAGCTCTCTCTCCAATGTACACCTGCTCTCTCTCACCAATGCCTCCCCCCAATCTCTCACTAATGCCCCTAGCCCTTTCATCAATGCCTCCCCCAGTACTCTCACCAATGAACTTCTTCCAGCACTGTGCTTCAGGACTCCAGCCCAGATCCGCTGGATCCTGGGACAGTCCTGCAGAAATGGAACAGTTGAGAGGTATGGCAGTGGTGGGAGGGATGAGATCAGTGGCTGTGCTGTGGAGGGGTGTGATTAGTGGCAGTGCTAGGGGTTGATATTGGATCAGTGGCAGTGGTGGGGGGGTGTAATCTGTGGCATTGCTGGTGGAGGGGTAAGAGCAGTGGCAGTGGTGGGGTGGAATGGGATCAGTGGCAGCACTGTTGGTGGGGAGGGTGTGCTCAGTGGCAGTGCTAGGGGGTTGATGGGATCAGTGGCAATGGTGGTGGGGGGGAATAGGATCAGTGGCAGTGCTGAGGGTTGTTGGGATCAGTGGTAGTGCTTGGGGGGGGGGGAATCAGTGGCAGTGGTGATTGGGGGAATGGGATGAGTAGCAGTGCTGCGGAAGAGGTGTGATCAGTGGCAGTCCTGATATGGGTAGGATGGAATCAGTGACACTCACTTGCTCTCAGTGTCTACTGGGTTCCCCCTCCATGCTAGGTGTCTCTTGTGTCACTCTATCCCAAGATGGGGGTCTCCTCACACAGCAGAGACCTCCTCTAGCTTCTCCCTCTTCACTCCACTGGGTCAGCAGAGTCATCTGACTCTCTTCCAGTTTCCACCTAGCAATAGGAAGCCCCATCTGCCTGCAGTGGCACACACAGTGGCAGAACACTAGGGTGCAGTAGCAAGTGCGTCCCTTGCGACCCTGGTAGTTCCACCCCTGGGGTTATTATAAATCTTTCATAATCAATCCTGCACATTTATGATATGGTAAACTGGAATATTGACATCCATATATAAGCACAATCTTTTTTGGCTTCTATATACGGAACACGCAATCCATAATTCCA
This sequence comes from Staurois parvus, assembly GCF_062004578.1. Taxonomy (NCBI): domain Eukaryota; kingdom Metazoa; phylum Chordata; class Amphibia; order Anura; family Ranidae; genus Staurois; species Staurois parvus. Next base: position 536,655 of record NW_028317975.1, read on the forward strand.
GGCCCATATACAATGCTGTGACTTTTCTTGCAAAGCTGATATCATTACTATGAAACTAATTATGCAGAAATGATACAAAATATGCACAATTTTAATATTTTTTCAGAAAAAAAAAAAAAGAGGAAAGTGGAAAGCAAAAAAAGAAAAAAGGCGACAAAGTATTTAATTGGTTCTTTTCTTGTTGTGAAGTGTTAATGGCGGTTTCTCCCCCGATGTCTTCTTATCCTCTCCAGCACACAGCAACCCTTGAAGCTGAAGTTTTATAAAAGTCCATTTATGTCTCAGTAAAGACAGGAAATTATCATATCAGGAAGGAAGAAGGAATTATTCTATTTCCATAAGTAGGGTACCCTGCTCCAAGGCTCTCCTTCCCCCCCCCTCCGCTGAGTTCTGAAAGCTTTGAAGAGTTGCTATAGAAGATTAGGGGGCTGACTATTGTACGGCCATTTACAGGTTCAGTTCAGTATATTGGGACTGCAGACCTTCGCATTGGAGACTTCAGAATGAGTAATGTTGGAAGTTCCAGACTTGAATTTATGGCGATTGATGTCAGTTCTTATTGCAGAGCACTAGACAGAAAGATAGAGAGTGTGCGCCGAGATGAGCTCATAGATTGGAAATGGCACATATCATGTCTGGTCTCCCAGAGACCTCCAGCAGAGAGATGGCGCCCCGGGTAAAATACTTTGTCCTTCTATAAAAGATGACATTGTAGCCTGAGAAAGATACAGGCGGTTGAAGAGCTTACAATCTATTAGGATATAAGGGAGGATAAAGAACCCACAATCTATGGTGATACAGGGGGGAAGCAAAAGGTTGAGGCGCTTAAATTCTATTAGTTTACAAAGCAGGATTCAGAAGGCCGAAGAGCTTACAATCTATTATGAGGGAGGATACAAAAGGTGGAAGAGCTTAGAATCTTTTTTGGGTATAAGGGAGGGTACAGAAGGTGGGAGAGCTCACAATCTACAAGGGTATAAAGGGTGATAGAAAAGGTAGAAGAGCTTACAATCTATTATGATATAAGAGGGGATGCAAAAGAGAGAAGAGCTTACAATCTATTAGGGTATAAGGGAGGCTATAGAAGGTAGAAGAACTTACAATCTATTGTGATACGGGAGGAATGCAATAAGTGGAAGAGCTTGGAATTTATTAGTGTATGAAAGGGGATACAGAAGACAGAAGAGCTTACAATCTATTGGGATATAAGGGAGGATATAGAAGGTAAAATAATTTACAATCTATTGTGATACTGGGGAGTGCAAAAGTTCAAAGAGCTTAAAATCTGTTAGTTTATAAAGGGGGATTCAGAAGGTAAAAGAGCTTACAATCTATTATGATATAAGAGGGGATGCAAAAGACAGAAGAGCTTACAATATATTAGGGTATAAGGGAGGATACAGAAGGTTGAAGAGCTTACAATCTATTAGGTTATAAGGGAGGATACAAAAGGTTGAAGAGCTTACAATCTATTAGGTTATAAGGGAGGATACAAAAGGTTGAAGAGCTTACAATCTACACTATATTGTCAAAAGTATTGGGCCCGCCCTTCAAATCATGTGATTCAGGTGTGCCAATCCCCTCCATGGACACAGGTGTATACAATCAAGCCCCTAGGCATGCAGACTGCTTCTACAAACATTGGTGAAAGAATGGGTCGCTCTCAGGAGCTCCGTGACTCCAAGCGTGGTCCCGTGATAGGTGGTCACCTGTGCAATAAGTCCATCCGTGACATTTCCTGGCTACTAAATATTCCACACTCAACTGTTAGTGGGATTATAACAAAGTGGAAGCAACTGGGAACAACAGCAACTCAGCCACCAAGTGGTAGGCCACGTCACATGACAGCGCGGGGTCAGCGCATGCTGAAGCGCACAGTGCGCAGAAGTCGCCAACTGTCTGCAGAGTCAATAGCTAAAGACCTCCAAACTTGGTGTGGCCTTCAAATTAGTACAACAGTGCGTAGAGAGCTTCATGAAAGAATGGTCCAACCTTCCCATAGACACCCTCCTAAACCTTGTGGACGGCCTTCCCAGAAGAGTTGAAGCTGTTATAGCTGCAAAGGGCGGGGCCAACTCAATATTGAACCCTCCGGACTAAGACTGGGAGGCCATTAAAGTTCATGTGCAGGGAAAGGCAGGCGGCCCAATACTTTTGGCAATATAGTGTATTAGGGTATAAGGGAGGATATAGAAAGCAGAAGAGCTTACAATCTATTAGGGTATAAGGGAGGATACAGAAGGTAGAAGAGCTTACAATCTATGGTGATACAGGGGGGAAGCAAAAGGCCGAAGAGCTTAAGGGGTATTAGGGAAGATACAGAAAGCAGAAGAACTTACAGTCTTCAGGTAAAGAGGGATGCAGAAGGTAGAAGAGCTTACAGTCTATTATGATATAACAGAAGATACAATAGGTGGAAGAGTTTACAATCTTTTAGGTATAAGGGAGGGATACAGAAGGCAGAAGAGCTTACAATCTAATAGGGTACACGGAAAGGATACAGAAGATGCAAGAGCTTGCAATCTATTAGGGTATAAGGAAGGGTATAGAAAGTGGAAGAGCTTACAATCTATTAGTTTATAAAGGAGGATACAGAAGGTAGAAGAGCTTACAATCTATTTTAAGGGAGGATACATAAAGTGGAAGAGCTTACAATCTATTAGGGTATAAGGAAGGATACAGAAGAAAGAAGAGCTTACAATCTATAATGATACAGGGGGGTGTAAAAGGTTGAACAGCTTAAAGGGTATTAGGGAAGACACAGAAAGAGGAAGAACTTACAATCATTTCAGGTATAAGGGAGGGATACAGAAGGAAGAAGAGCTTACAATCTAATAGGGTACAAGAAAAAGATACAGAGGATGGAAGAGCTTGCAATCTATTATAAGGGAGGATACATAAAGTGGAAAAGCTTACAATCTATTAGTTTATAAAGGAGAATACAGAAGGAAGAAGAGCTTACAATCTATTATTTTATCAAGGAGGATACAGAAGGGAGAAGAGCTTACAATCTATGATGATACAGGGGGGGTGGTGTAAAAGGTTGAAGAGATTAAAGGGTATTAGGGAAGACAAAGAAAGAGGAAGAACTTACAATCATTTCAGGTATAAGAGAGGGATACAGAAGGTAGAATAGCTTAGAATCTTTTTGGGTATCGGGGAGGATACAGACGGTAGAAGAGCTTGCAATCTATAAGGGTATCGGGGAGGATACAGACGGTAGAAGAGCTTGCAATCTATTAGGGTATTGGGGAGGATACAGACGGTAGAAGAGCTTGCAATCTATAAGGGTATCGGGGAGGATACAGACGGTAGAAGAGCTTGCAATCTATTAGGGTATTGGGGAGGATACAGACGGTAGAAGAGCTTGCAATCTATAAGGGTATCGGGGAGGATACAGACGGTAGAAGAGCTTGCAATCTATTAGGGTATCGGGGAGGATACAGACGGTAGAAGAGCTTGCAATCTATTAGGGTATCGGGGAGGATACAGACGGTAGAAGAGCTTGCAATCTATTAGGGTATCGGGGAGGATACAGACGGTAGAAGAGCTTGCAATCTATTAGGGTATCGGGGAGGATACAGACAGTAGAAGAGCTTGCAATCTATTAGGGTATCGGGGAGGATACAGCCGGTAGAAGAGCTTGCAATCTATTAGGGTATCGGGGAGGATACAGACAGTAGAAGAGCTTGCAATCTATAAGGGTATCGGGGAGGATACAGCCGGTAGAAGAGCTTGCAATCTATAAGGGTATCGGGGAGGATACAGACGGTAGAAGAGCTTGCAATCTATTAGGGTATCGGGGAAGATACAGCCGGTAGAAGAGCTTGCAATCTATTAGGGTATCGGGGACGATACAGAAGGTAGAAGAGCTTGCAATCTATAAGGGTATCGGGGAGGATACAGACGGTAGAAGAGCTTGCAATCTATAAGGGTATCGGGGAGGATACAGACAGTAGAAGAGCTTGCAATCTATTAGGGTATCGGGGAGGATACAGCCGGTAGAAGAGCTTGCAATCTATTAGGGTATTGGGGAGGATACAGACAGTAGAAGAGCTTGCAATCTATTAGGGTATCGGGGAGGATACAGCCGGTAGAAGAGCTTGCAATCTATTAGGGTATCGGGGAGGATACAGCCGGTAGAAGAGCTTGCAATCTATTAGGGTATCGGGGAGGATACAGACAGTAGAAGAGCTTGCAATCTATTAGGGTATCGGGGACGATACAGAAGGTAGAAGAGCTTGCAATCTATTAGGGTATCGGGGACGATACAGCTTGTAGAAGAGCTTGCAATCTATTAGGGTATCGGGGAGGATACAGACGGTAGAAGAGCTTGCAATCTATTAGGGTATCGGGGAGGATACAGACGGTAGAAGAGCTTGCAATCTATTAGGGTATCGGGGAGGATACAGAAGGTAGAAGAGCTTGCAATCTATTAGGGTATCGGGGAGGATACAGACAGTAGAAGAGCTTGCAATCTATTAGGGTATCGGGGAGGATACAGCTTGTAGAAGAGCTTGCAATCTATAAGGGTATCAGGGAGGATACAGACGGTAGAAGAGCTTGCAATCTATTAGGGTATCGGGGACGATACAGCCGGTAGAAGAGCTTGCAATCTATTAGGGTATTGGGGAGGATACAGCCGGTAGAAGAGCTTGCAATCTATTAGGGTATCGGGGAGGATACAGACAGTAGAAGAGCTTGCAATCTATTAGGGTATCGGGGAGGATACAGACAGTAGAAGAGCTTGCAATCTATTAGGGTATCGGGGACGATACAGCCGGTAGAAGAGCTTGCAATCTATTAGGGTATCAGGGAGGATACAGCCGGTAGAAGAGCTTGCAATCTATTAGGGTATCAGGGAGGATACAGACGGTAGAAGAGCTTGCAATCTATCTGGGCATTCTACTCGGCAGAACGATGACTAGAGGTGACATTTTCAGACATATAGAACTTTAATTTTTCAGCAGTGGTTTCAGTTGAGGAATTATCGAACCCCCCTCAGGGACCCTCCGGAACACGGCACACCACCGCGGTGGGAGCGTTCCTTCAGACTGTCATGCTTTATGGGTTTCAGCACATGTAAATATCGTAATTTATTCAAATTAAACTTCTCCCTCATCATTTGTTGCTGCTTGTCAACATAAATTGAGGAGCGGAACGTCTCTGGATATTTGTCAGCATATGGAGCAGTAATATACGATATCGTGAGCCGCTCTCCTTCTCGCCAAGTTTCAGGGCTCCCCGGGGATCCGCCGCACACTCTGCGCTGGTTAGTAATCACACTTAAAGGAAGTTTTGTGGGATGATCTCCTTCTAATATGATGTTCTGGAGTCGAAGATGGAACTTCCTGAATAATGGTTTTAAAGTGAACCTGTCATTACAGATGTCCTTTCTAAAAGCTATTAGCCCAGCTGTGACACAATGCTGCTTCTATCTGTTGTGGAAACCAAGTAGCCATTACCCACAATGCAGTTCAATTTAACAGTTGGCACAATAGTATAGATAATTTTTTTCATGGGGGGGTCAACCAGGGGCACCCAGAGGGGAACAATAAAGCGGCACACTATGCGTGGTATGACAAATTATAGGTGTGGCAAAACTGTGCTTACAATGGAAGGGGCTACACCGTAACATACTGTATGGCACCTTCTTGGTACCCAAAGGCCTTCTTCACACGGGCATATGTGGCCATGTACAACCAGGGCCATGGATAAGGGGGTACCACCAGTCATCCTGTACTGGGCCCAGGACAGCATTGGGGCAGCCAGGCAGCTGGGTGAATCAGATGTGGGCAGGGAGGGTGATTGGCATTGCGGGGGGCAATTACTGGAACCGATCCCTTGCAGCAGCTGAAAGTTGGTTTCTTCTGTTCTCCCTCCCACTGGCCCTTCAGCTACTGCAGAGAGAGCCATACAGAGGATCGGTTCTAGTAATCGCCAACTCCCCTACCGCATCTATCACCCTTACTGTGCACCATCCATTTCCCCCTGCTGCCTAGTCCCCCCCTGTGTGCCACCCACCCCTGCACTGCTGCTTCCCTCCTCTCCTTCCCACCGGCAGCTGGAAGCACACAATAGGATCCTTCAGGGTGGAGAAAGAACATGTCACATTTACCAGCCTCTTCCTTTCCTATACGAACACAATGAGTGATCAGTAATGATCACTCAGTGTGTTCATTCCTACCTGAAGCATAGTAAAATAAGTTGTTTTTCGGGTGGGGGGGCTGTCAGGTTGGCAATATGGGGCCCTGTGGTTTCTAACAGCAGCCCTGCGTACAACATAATTTTGGACATATTTCTGTGCCCAGGAAGCCCAGTTGCTACTCCTAGACATGAGTGGCTGTGTACAGGTTTATACTGATACTTATATAAACCCACGATAGATATATTCTACCTGCTGCTGACAGGGCAGTGCGGCAAGGAGCACAGGAGAAAACCCAGGCTGTGTGGCTTCAACGCCCTAAATTGGCTGCCTGCCTGAACACTCTGGGGGGGGGTTGGACCCCCTTCCCCCCCCTACATCTACGCCCGAGTTGGCAACTTGCTCTCACTTCAACTTACAGAAACACATACACAAAACTATATTCTCTGGCTGTAGAATGCCACCAGCGAACCCAACGTAGAAGAAAGTGGATGTAAAGCACACCAGTAGGAGAAGCAAGATGGAAGGCACACTGGTGGAGTCAAGACTAGCATCTGGCAGCAGGTGTAACCTGGAAACATAGCCAACGTGAAAACAGGCAGCCAACAGAAGTATTCGGTAATGTAGCATACATCAGGGTGGGCAGCAGGCAGGAGAGAAATCCAAAAATGTAGCAAAGGTCAGGGCAGGTAGTAGAGGAATCCAAGAATGCAACAAGGTCAAGGCAGGCAGCAGACAGCAGAGGTATCTGGTAAAATAACAAAGGTCAGTGCAAGCATCGTGCAGTAGAGCTATGTGCTTTGGTAATGTAGCAAAGATCATGGCAGGCAGTAGAGGTATCCAGTAATGTAGCAAAATTCAGGGAAGGCAGAAGACAGTAGAGTTATATGATAACACAGCAAAGTCAGAACAGACAGTGGGCAGTAGAGGTATCCTGTAATGTACCAAAGGTCATGGCAGGCAGTAGAGGTATCCTGTAATGTACCAAAGGTCATGGCAGGCAGTAGAGGTATCCTGTAATGTACCAAAGGTCATGGCAGGCAGTAGAGGTATCCTGTAATGTACCAAAGGTCATGGCAGGCAGTAGAGGTATCCTGTAATGTACCAAAGGTCATGGCAGGCAGTAGAGGTATCCTGTAATGTACCAAAGGTCATGGCAGTCAGCTGAGGTACCCAGTAATGTACCAAAGGTCATGACAGGCAGTAGAGGTACCCAGTAATGTACCAAAGGTAATGGCAGGCAGTAGAGGTATCCTGTAATGTACCAAAGGTCATGGCAGTCAGCAGAGGTACCCAGTAATGTACCAAAGGTTATGGCAGGCAGTAGAGGTATCCAGTAATGTACCAAAGGTCATGGAAGGCAGCAAACAGCAGAAGTATCTGGTAATATAACAAAGGACAGTGTAAGCATCGTGCAGTAAAGGTATGTGATTTGGTACTGTAGCAAAGGTCATGGCAGGCAGTAGAGGTATCTGGTAATATAACAAAGGTCAGGGCAGGCAGTAGAGGTATCTAGTAATGTAGCAAAGGCCAGGGCAGGCAGAAAACAGTAGAGTTATATGGTAACATAGCAAGGGTCAGAGCAGTGGACAGTAAACGTATCCGGTAATGTAGCAAAAGGTCAGGGCAGGCATTAGCGGTATCCAGTAATGTAGCAAAGGCCAGGGCGAGCTTTAGAGGTATCCAGTAATGTAGCAAAGGTCATGTAAGGCAGTAGAGGTATCCAGTAATGTAACAAAAGTCGGGGCAGGCAGAAAAAGGTATCCAGTAATGTAGAAAAGGTCAGGGCAGGCAGCAGACAACAGAGGTATCTAGTAACACAGGAAGGTCAGGGCAGACAGTGGGCATTAGAGGCATTTGGTAATGTAGTTAAATAAAGGTCAGTGTAGGCAGTAGAGGTATTTGATAATATAGCAAAGGTCAGGGGAGGTAGTAGAGGAATACAGTAAAGTAGAAAAGGTCAAGCCAGGCAGCAGGCAGCGAAGGAATCCCTGAACATAGCACAAGTAGGTAACTGGAGTGAACAAACTAATTAGACATACTTAGTCAGCGGGAAATGCTATAACAAGCACAGAGACATAAGCCAATGCACGTTAAACAAGGTAGCTCTGCAGAACAATCCCAGAGTTTGTGGGGAAGGTACAAGGCTGCAGCCAATAACAACTGAGTGGAGCTAGGAAGCTGCATCCTGTTGCCCAACAACCGGGACACCAACTGAGCAAAGGAGGAGCCGGTGCTTCCCCAGCTGATTCCTGCTGTGATTGGACACAGCGATATTTTGTCAGCAGGTTTCAGCCTGAGACCTGCTGCTTGGATTCATTTATAGCCCAGGGCTCTGTGTTGACAGACAACACAGGGTTCTATACAGATGGAGTGTTCTGTTTGTTTATGATCCCTGCAAAGCAGGGAGAAGGAACAAACAGATATTTAGTAAAAAGTACCACACATTACACATTGTTAGGCAAACAGTTAACCCCTTATTTGCCCCTTGATGTTAACCCCTTCCTAGTCAGTGTCATTAGTACAGTGACAATGTATAGTATTATCACTGATCACTGTATTAGTGTCACTGGTGATGTCAGTGGCAGTTAGTTCAGTTACCACCAAGGGTCAGTTAGTGTCAGATTGCCCGCCGCACACACTCTGCATGCTGAATCACAGCCCCACTATAAGGCACTCATCACAACTATTACTAGTATAAAACAAACAAACAAACAAATAAATAAATAAATAATAATAAAAAATTTCAGTATATATATACTGTACCATAGTTTGTGGGCGCTATAACTTCCGCACAAACCAATCAATATACACTTATTTGTTTTTTGTTTTTTCTTTTACCAAAGACATGTAGCAGAATACATTTTGGCCTGAATTTATGAAGAAATTAGATTTTTTTTTGTAAAATTCTATTTATTAGTAATTTTTCAGAAAACATACAGATTAGCAACAAAAACAAGCTATGGCTACAGCCAACAAGCCAGGTAGTCATCAAATTACACAAGAAATTCGATTTTTAAAATTTTTTCTTGGAAATGTTTTAAAGCAGAAAGTTAAAAATATTGTTTTTTTTCAGAATTTCCGTCTTTTTTCATTTATTTATTAAAAAAATAAAAAACCCAGTGGTGATCAAATACCACCAAAAGAAAGTTCTAAAAACAATTATACACATTTTAATTGGGTACAGCGTTGTATGACTGCACAATTACCAGGTAAAGTAGCTGAATAGCAGAAAATGGCCTGTTCATGAAGGGGGTAAAACCTTAAGGAGCTGAAGTGGTCAAAGTGGGGACCTGGCCAAAGGGTTTGTTTTGCCTTCCTCTGTATCAGCTCTAGGTAAAAGCTTCTGTTGGCATCTTTTTAAAAAAAAATCCAGAAGTTTCAGTCACATCTTAAAAAGTTGGTGAAAACAAGAGTACCAACTAGAAACACTTAGGAAATAATTATTTTAAATTGCACCTGCCGAGTTAGAAAAACATGGTGTCATACCGGGTCACCTTCAGTTAGATTGTTATTTCTCCGGAGTCTTCACTGGGAATTAATGAATATTTATTATTTTACAATATTAAGGTTCCGCTACCACCATGCAACTTTATGGAGGCGGTAATAAAACATGCCAATCATTAACACTTGATAACTGTTTTTTTTCCCCCCCACAGTGTAATGAGACCAATTTCTGTTAATGCTCAGACTGCCGCGGTCATTAAAATAAATTGATACAAACTCACATCTCTCGTTCCTAGCAATCTTGGAAACGTTCTGTTTATGTTGTCGCAGAGCTCACATATTAAAATTTCAGCAGTTTTGGTAATCTTTACTAAAAATGGAAATAAAAGCAGGTGGTGTGCATGTCACATAATTGACTGTGGAGCCCGAGATTACGAGGGCAGCCTCTTGCACAATTCCTGTCTATGCAACCCTGGTAGTGGAGAGACTGATTGCTAGGGTAATGGAAGGGGCGAGGGTGCCAGGAAGCTGAAATAGTGAACGTGAGCTTGGAAATGTAGGGATCCACCCAATGGCATATTAAGTCAGGTTCAGCTTGACGAGGGCGGTCTCTTGCACAATTCCCATTTAAGCTACCCTGGTAGTGGAGAGACTGACTGCTAGGGCAATGGAAGGGGCGAGGGTGCCAGGAAGCTGGAGTAGTGAACTTGAGCTTGGAAATGCAGGGATCCACCCAATGGCATATTGAGTCAGGTCACAAGTTGTGATTGGAGAGACTGACTTCTAGGGCAATGGAAGGGCAAGGGTGCCAGGAAGCTGGAGTAGTGAGTTTGAGCTTGGAAATGCAGGGATCCACCCAATGGCATATTAAGTCAGGTCACAAGTTGTGATTGGAGAGACTGACTTCTAGGGCAATGGAGCCAGGAAGCTGGAGTAGTGAACTTGAGCTTGGAAATGCAGGGATCCACCCAATGGCATATTGAGTCAGGTCACAAGTTGTGATTTGAGAGACTGACTTCTAGGGCAATGGAAGGGCAAGGGTGCCAGGAAGCTGGAGTAGTGAGCTTGAGCTTGGAAATGCAGGGATCCACCCAATGGCAAATTGAGTCAGGTCATAAGTTGTGTTCAGCATGACGAGGGTGGCCTCTTGCACAATTCCCATTGAAGCAACCCTTGTAGTGGAGAGACTGACTGCTAGGGCAATGGAAGAGCAAGGGTGCCAGGAAGCTGGAGTTGTGAACTTGAGCTTGGAAATGCAGGGATCCACCCAATGTTATAATGAGTCAGGTCACAAGTTGTGCTCAGCTTGGTGAGGGTGGCCTCTTGCACAATTCCCATCCAAGCAACCCTGGTGGAGAGACTGACTGCTAGGGCAATGGAAGGGCGAGGGTGCCAGGAAGCTGGAGTAGTGAACTTCAGCTTGGAAATGCAGGGATCCACCCAATGACATATTGAGCCAGGTCACAAGTTGTGCTCAGCATGGCGAGGGTGGCCTCTTGCACAATTCCCATCCGAGCAATCCTGATAGTGGAGAGATTGACTGCTAGTGCAATGGAAGGGGTGAGGGTACCAGGAAGCTGGAGTAGTGAACTTTGAAATGCTGGAATCCACCCAATGGCAGTATGGAGTCAGGGCACAAGGTGTGTTCAGCAGCAGCCAGACAGATACAGTAGGTGCAGAATCATGATCATTTTCATGGTTGGGGACAGGCAGGAGTCAGCACTGTGCTAGCAATGAGTTACAAAGTCAGGCGGCAGTGTCGTAGTCACAAGACTAGTTACAAGACTGCTCTATACTGCTGATGAGAAAAGGTATTAGCAGTTTATATTTACTAAAATAATTGCATTTCCATGTTCTGTGTACTGTGGGAGACCGGATATAGTGAATGCGGGGTCTGGGGAGAGCGGATATAGTGAATGTAGGGTCCTGGAAGAGCAGATATAGTGAATGCAGGGTCCTGGGAGAGCGGATATAGTGAATGCAGGGTCCGGGGAGAGTGGATATAGTGAATGCAGGGTCTGAGGAGACCGGATATAGTGAATGCGGGGTCCGGGGAGAGCGGATATAGTGAATGCGGGGTCCGGGGAGAGCGGATATGGTGAATGCAGGGTCCGGGGAGAGCGGATATGGTGAATGCAGGGTCCGGGGAGAGCAGATATAGTGAATGCAGGGTCTGGGGAGAGCAGATATAGTGAATGCTGGGTCCAGGGAGACCGGATATAGTGAATGCAGGGTCCGGGGAGAGCGGATATAGTGAATGCAGGGTCCGGGGAGAGCGGATATAGTGAATGCGGGGTCCAAGGAGACCGGATATAGTGAATGCGGGGTCCGGGGAGAGCGGATATGGTGAATGCAGGGTCCGGGGAGAGCAGATATAGTGAATGCAGGGTCCGGGGAGAGCGGATATAGTGAATGCTGGGTCCAGGGAGACCGGATATAGTGAATGCAGGGTCCGGGGAGAGCGGATATAGTGAATGCAGGGTCCGGGGAGAGCGGATATAGTGAATGCTGGGTCTGGGGAGAGCGGATATAGTGAATGCTGGGTCTGGGGAGAGCGGATATAGTGAATGCTGGGTCTGGGGAGAGCGGATATAGTGAATGCTGGGTCCGGGGAGACCAGATATAGTGAATGCGGGGTCTGGGGAGACCGGATTTAGTGGATGCAGGGTCTGGGGAGACTAGATATAGTGAATGCAGGGTCCGGGGAGAGCGGATATAGTGAATGCAGGGTCCGGGGAGAGCGGATATAGTGAATGCAGGGTCCGGGGAGACCAGATATAGTGAATGCAGGGTTCCAGGTTTAGTAACACTTTAACAAGGGACAGAGAACTGTTCATGATTTTTTTTTTCATCAACATCTGAATTATATTATTATTATTTTTGCATGAGGTGAATACTTGCTTAACTAAGTAATTTGGTTTTTAAATTATTACATTATATTCAATCTCCATATACACTATTGCCAAAAGTATTGGCCCCGCCCTCCAAATCATGTGATTCAGGTATTCCAATCCCCTCCATGGACACAGGTGTATACAATCAAGCCCCTAGGCATGCAGACGGCTTCTACAAACATTGGTGAAAGAATGGGTCGCTCTCAGGAGCTCAGTGACTCCAAGCGTGGTCCCGTGATAGGTGGCCACCTGTGCAATAAGTCCATCCGTGACATTTCCTGGCTACTAAATATTCCACGCTCAACTGTTAGTGGGATTATAACAAAGTGGAAGCAACTGGGAACACCAGCAACTCAGCCACCAAGTGGTAGGCCACGTCACATGACAGAGCGAGGTCAGCGCATGCTGAAGCGCACAGTGCACAGAAGTCACAAACTGTCTGCAGAGTCAATAGCTAAAGACCTCCAAACTTGGTGTGGCCTTCAGATGAGCCCAACAACAGTGTGTAGAGAGCTTCATGGAATGGGTTTCCATGGCCGAGTAGCTGCATCCAACCTTACATCACCAAGTACAATGCAAAGCATCGGGTGCAGTGGTGCAAAGAAGGCCGCCACTGGACTCTAGAGCAGTGGAGGCAGGTTCTCTGGAGTGACCAATCACGTTTCTCTGTCTGGCAATCCGAAGGATGTGTCTGGGTTTGGTGGTTTCCAGGAGAACGGTACTTGCCTGACTGCATTGTGCCAAGTGTAAAGTTTGGTGGAGGGGGGATCATGGTATGGGGTTGTTTTTCAGGGGTTGGGCTTGGCCCCTTCGTTCCAGTGAAGGGAAATCTTAAGGCGTCAGCATACCAAGGCGTTTTGGACAAATTTCATGCTCCCAACTTTGTGGGAAGAGTTTGGGGATGGCCCCTTCCTGTTCCAACGTGACTGCCCACCAGTGCACAAAGCAAGGTCCATAAAAGACATGGAGGAGCCAGTTTGGGGTGGAGGAACCTGACTGGCCTGCACAGAGTTCTGACCTCAACCCCATAGAACACCTTTGGGATGAATTAGAGCGGAGACTGCGAGCCAGGCCTCCTCCCCCGACATCAGTGCCTGACCTGACAAATGTGCTTCTGGAAGAATGGTCCAACCTTCCCATAGACACCCTCCTAAACCTTGTGGATAGCCTTCCCAGAGGAGTTGAAGCTGTTATAGCTGCAAAGGGCGGGGCCAACTCAATATTGAACCCTACGGACTAAGACTGGGAGGCCATTAAAGTTCATGTGCGTGGAAAGGCCGGCGACCCAATACCTTTGTCAATATAGTGTATATTTTATCTATATTAATTGGTTTTAGCAATTAAATTCATATTGATATATATTATGGATACATATTGGTATATATTTTGGGTATTATGTTTTAAACATTATAAAACATTATTTTGAGTTTATTATATTACAATTTGAAATGGAAGAATTTAGATCATTAAGAAATCTCAGTACAAATGACCTCAGTGGATGTCTGTGAGCTGTATAGATAGACATTTTTTGATAATCACTTAGGAAATACAATTTTTTTAAGTGGCACTAGTCCCAGTTTATCTAACCAGTTCTGTCAAATGAGCAACTATATCTAAAATGTATGGCCTTCTAATAAGATGAATGTTAGAGGTCAACTCTTGACATAGCACAAGAGTTTTTAGGAAAAATCCTAAATTATTCCTATTCCTACATTGCCCCCTTTAGGTAATTGGGATAATTTAGTAAAGAAAATGGACATCATAATTAGGCAAGATAAGCTTTGCCCGCCTAAGTTTTGTGAGGGATGAAAGTTGGGAGATAGTTTTAACGAGGGGAGACAGACTGTTAGGGATCCGGGTATGACCAGAAATGTGTGGACTGACACAGGGAAGTAGCAGGCTTCAGGAACACAGGCGTAGTCAGGGCTGGAGAGGTGGAATGGTCAGGCAGGCCATAAGGTACTGTCAGGCACCGCCCGGCGGGATCTCTAGTGACCCACAGAACAGGATTCCCCAGGGCGCGGAGTCTAAGCCCCAGTCTGCCTTTTCACCAGGGCCCCTGATGGTGGGGATGGACTTGGCGCAGGACTGAGACCAGGTCGCGGCCCCTGAGTGCACCCAACTGCGGTAGAGGGGTCCGCCGAGGGTATGTACCAGGGGAAAGCCTGATGTGAAGGGGCTGGCAGGTTTGGACAGTAGTGACTGGATCCGTGCGGGATGGATGGATTGTCTGGGTAGCGTCAGGCGTAGTCAGGCAGGCCAGGTCAGCAACATGTGGGCAGTGAGGTACTGGAGGAGCAGGCAGAGAATAGTCAGGGTCACAAGCCGGGTTCAGTAACTCACGGGCAGCGCGGTACAGAGGATCAGGCAGAAGGATGGTCAGGCAAGCCAGGGGTTCAACAGGAGACGGTCAGCAGAGGTCAGGATCAAAGCAGGGTCAGCAACTAGGCAGGAACACAGGATACCAGGTACAGGGGCTCATAGGAAACATACACCAAGGCCCTGATCACAGGCCTGGTCATTCCTTAAATACACCTCCTGCAATCAGCCCCAGGTGTTGGCTGACTGCAGGAGTGAGCTTCTGGCTGCTGAGAGCACCCACTGGTCAGCCCTGGTACTGCAGCCCACACGGCAGGTGAGTCCCACCACCAGTGCTGAGTCCATTCCGGATACAGACAAAGACAGGGAAGAACAGATGGACACACACACAAAAGTGAGCTGAACTAAAGCTGACATCACCGATATCATAGAATCTATATTGGTAACGTATAACTTTCTTTTTTCTGCAGGCAATTTGTGTCTTCATTTCAATTCCTGGGGGATTCTTTGGAATAACCCCAAAGCGGATTTCAGCTTGTAGTCAATGGTTTAGATGGCGATATAGAACAAGATAGACAACTGCGAATATCTGGTTGCATGGAGAGATCACATGGTCAATTTGCATATCTTTTGTCATGTTCTGCTGAGTTACTGAGAGTTTCATACGCTGCATTTTTTTTTCAGACAGTTGGTCCTATTTCATTAATATTTGATAATATTTGCTGGTTTGAATTTGTAACCACTATTTCTGATTGGATAATTGAACTGCTATTTTGATTGGCTGGCCTGGTATGACCGGAGGTCTGATCTTAGGAGCTGAATGGATGGAAGATAAATTACACCAGAAATGTTCTTGGATTCCTACCAGATCCAGAGAGAAGACTTTGCACAGCTTTCACCACCCACAGAGCAGTTGTGCCCAGGGGCTGACTGACAACTTATGGGGTAATAAGGGATCATGGGGCCCCTGTGTCCTTGCCCAAACTCAAAAAAGCCTATGAAAAAAAAAGGTACCAGGGGCATCTCATGGGGCCCCCTACTGACCCCGGGCCCTCGGGCAGTGCCCGAGTTTCCAAATGGTCAGTCCGCCCCTGGTTGTGCCAGTGCTGACAGCGGAGTTTTGAGCAGTGAGGGACATCAGACCAGACCAGACCTCTTCCATCTTAAAGGGACCTCCAGGTTACTGAGAGTGTTATCTCTAAATGAGCACACTGATTGTGCATCTGGTGAGTGTGCAGTCTTTACGTTTTTGGCCACATCACCATCACACAGGATAAGACCACCAGTTACTGAAGCTCATCACGATCTCCCGTGCACTTTATTTTTGGACTATATGAGGATCATTAAATGATTTTCTGGCACCTTATACACTATTGGTCACTATATAGTGACATATTATATCACCAATAAGTCACTTTATTGCATTGTTAGCACGTTATCACTGGTGCCACTTGTATATGCTTGTTTCATCATATGTACAGTTGTGTTCAAAATAATAGCAGTCAGACATCACTAACCGGATCAATCACTGTTTTTGGTAGAAATGATATTTCTACATGGCAAATAATTTCCTAGCAGGTGTAGTAGAGTCATAGAAATCCAACAGACCCAACAGTCATGACATGCATGCTGCTGATTCTGTGTCATTGAATCACTCATTGAAAGGGGCGTGTTCAAAATAATAGCAGTGTGGAGTTCTATTAGTGAGGTCATTCATTCTTTGAAAAACAGGTGGCAATTATTGCCCTTATTTAAGGAAGGAAGGCAGCAAATGTTGTACATGCTGGTTACAGTGCATTTCTCTCTGAAATTCTGAGGAAAATGGGTCGTTCCAGACATTTTTCAGAAGAACAGTGTACCTTGATTAAAAGGTTGATTGGAGAGGGGAAAACATATAAAGAAGTGCAGAAAATGATCGGCTGCTCAGCTAAAATGATGGCAAATGCTTTAAAATGGCAACCAAAACCTGAAAGACGTGGAAGAAAGCGAAAAACTACCATTGGAATGGATAGAAGAATAGCCAAAATGGCGTGGACTCAGCCAACAATCAACTCCAGGAAGATGAAAGAAGGTGTGACGTTCCCTGTGAGGACTGTTACAATTAGAAGACGCCTATGTGAAGCCAAGCTATCTGCAAGAAGTCCTCGCAAAGTCCCACTGTTGGAAAAAAGACGTGCTGAAGAGGTTACAATCTGCCAAAGAGCACATTGACCGGCCTAAAGAGAAATGGCGCCACATTTTGTGGACTGATGAAAGTAAGATTGTTCTTTTTGGGTCTAGTGGGCGGAGACAGTTTGTCACACGACCCCCAAACACTGAATTCAAGCCACAGTACACTGTGAAGACAGTGAAGAATGGTGGTGCAAGCATCATGATATGGGGATGTTTCTCATACTACGGTGTTGGGCCTATTTATCGCATACCAGGGATCATGGATCAGTTTGAATCCATCAGAATACTTGAAGAGGTCATGCTGCCTTATGCTGAAGAGGAAATGCCCTTGAAATGGGTGTTCCAACAAGACAACGACCCCAAACACACCAGTAAACGTACAACATCTTGGTTCCAGACCAACAAGATGGACGTTATGGAGTGGCCAGCCCAATCCCCGGATCTTCATCCAATAGAAAACTTGTGGGGTGACATCAAAAATGCCGTTTCTGAGGCAAAACCAAGAAATAGAGAAGAACTGTGGAATGTCGTCCAATCATCCTGGGCTGGAATACCTGATCACAGGGGCCAGAAGTTGGGTGACTCCATGCAACACAGATGTACAGCAGTTCTCAGAAACAGTGCGACTACAACCAAATATTCATGAAGTCATTCAAAGGAAAGCAAAATCTTCAAACATTTCTCAGTTTATTTAGTGAATGTTTGAGTTTGTAAAGAAGAATACAAACACTGCGATTTTTTTGAACCGTCTAATATTCACTTTTCTTCAATGTTTTTAGAGGAACAACACAAATTTGATGTATTTTTCTTCATGTTTTGATTTGGAATAGAATGTGTCGTGTTCCCAATGCATTTGTGTGGATGGAAATAAAAGCTATTAGAAGGATTTTCAACTTTATTCACTTTTTTCAACACACTGCTATTATTTTGAACACAACTGTATATATATATGCATAATATTATTTGAGAGTGACACGATTTTACGGTACCACTAAATCACTTGATTATAGTCAGCACTATGTCACCAATTATCTTAGAAACGTAATATTTTGTTTTACATATGATTATAATTGTCTAGCGCTACACCTTATTGTTATATTTACACTTTTGAAGGTTTTCTTGGTACCTTTTGGTGATTTAGCGGCTTTATGTAACTTTTAGCACTCACTTATCCTCTATTTGTACTTTGCTATTTTGATTGGATTGTTATTTATCATCACTAATTATTTTTTTAATTACCATTTTGCACTGATTTTTGTTATTAAAAAAAAAAAAAAAAAAAAAAATAATAATATATATATATATATATATATATATATATATATATATATATATATATATATATATTTAAACGTTATTGCTTTTTATTTCATCTTCAAATTATTGCAAATAAAGATTTCGGTTTATCTGTTGACTTATGAAAATTAGTAGGGAATCTCTGCCTGTTTACATAAATTATATACAGATTCTTTTTTCAGAGCTAAAGCTCTGACAGAAGCAGACATCAGGTTACATTGAGTGTTTGTTTGGACACTTCTCAAACAAATGCTATTGGAATGGTTTACACTAGCTGTCCTCTAAAACAAGGAGAACATACCAGGGGTTGGACAAAATTATGGAAACATCAGGTAAAAGAATCGGCACCACCAGTATCTGTGGTGGATGTACCTGTGTGTCTACGTGCATACTGCTCTCTGGTGGATGACATGAAATCCTTGACCCAACCTGGCCCAACAACCAGGGTTTTTCTTCTCAGAGAATAGACGCAGGAACTTCTTTCCTTCTGAGCCACTGCCCCTTGGTTCCACACCCCTTTTAGAGGATTCAGAACCAGGTATCCATTTGTACCACCAAGTAATTTGTAGAGAACTGGTTACTGGTAACAAGAAAAGCAGTAAAATTGATCCCTTGCAGCCAGCAACAATAGACCCCCCCAGCAATAATAAATCGCCCCCAGGATCAATAGTCCACCCCAGCAACAATATACCCTTGCCAGCAACAACAGATCTTCCAGTAGCCAGCATCAATAGGTCCTTCAGCAGCCAGCAACAATAGAACGCTCTCTCATCAGTAGATCCCTCCCAGCAACAGTTGACCCCTGAGTAACATAAGACCCCCACAGTAACAATGATTCCCCACAGCAACATTGGATTCCTTGCAACAATAAATCCACCTCAGCAACAATAGAGCCCCCAGCAACCCACATCAATAGACCCTACAGCACACTCTAGCACCTCTTGCTGTTACATAAATCCAGTGTTGGAGGTGCCGGAACTGCATTCCCCTGAAAAAAAGCTGCTGTGTCATGTCCAACCTATTGCACCACGAGCTAAGGCCCCCACACTCCCCTGGGTCTGCTATCCAAAAGAGGTACTCTATGGACAGAATAATAAGGCAATTTCCAGACAAATAATTGCTTTCAAAACTTTACTATTTTGTAGCCAGTAGGGGTAGAAAATGTCCCAGGCCCGGTTTCAGTCATAACAAACAATGCCTCAGGCATAGTGTTCAGTTGCATAGTGCCTGTAGTCAGTAGGATGAGGAATAGTGCCCATGTTTGGTGTCGTGGATGGAATAATGCCCCAACATTGGTGTTGCTGGATGGAATAGTGCCCCATCATTGGTGTTGCTGGATGGAATAGTACCCCGTCATTGGTGTCAGTGGATGGAATGATGCGCCATCATTACTATCAGTGGGAGGAATAGTGCCCCATCATTGGTGTCAGTGGAAGGAATAGTACCCCATCATTGATATCAGTGGGAGGAATAATACCCCATCATTGGTATCAGTGGGAGGAATAGCGCCCCATCATTGGTATCAGTGGGAGGAATAGCGCCCCATCATTGGTATCAGTGGGAGGAATAGCGCCCCATCATTGGTATCAGTGGGAGGAATAGTGCCCCATCATTGGTATCAATTGAAGAAATAGTGCCCCATCATTAGTATCAGTAGGAGGAATAGTGCCCCATCATTGGTGTCAGTGGGAGGAATAGTGCCCCATCATTGGTGTCAGTGGGAGGAATAGTGCCCCATCATTGGTGTCAGTGGGAGGAATAGTGCCCTATCATTGGTATCAGTGGGAGGAATAGTGCCCCATCATTGGTATCAGTGGGAGGAATAGTGCCCCATCATTGGGATCAGTGGGAGGAATAGTGCACCATCATTGGTATCAGTGGAAGGAATAGTGCCCTATCATTGATATCAGTTGGAGGAATAGTGCCCCATCATTGGGGTCAGTGGGAGGAATAGTGCCCCATCATTGGAGTCAGTGGGACGAATAGTGCCCCATCATTGGTATCAGTGGGAGGAATAGTGCCCCATCATTGGTATCAGTGGGAGGAATAGTGTCCCATCATTGGGATCAGTGGGAGGAATAGTGCACCATCATTGGTGTCAGTGGGAGGAATAGTGCCTCATCATTGGTATCAGTGGGAGGAATGGTGCCTCATCATTGGTATCAATGGGAGGAATAGTGCTTCATCATTGGTACCAATTGAAGGAATAGTGCCCCATCACTGATGTTAGTAGTAGTAGTACTCCATCACTGGTGTCAGTTGGAGGAATTATGCCCCACTGTTGGTTTCAGTGTTAGGAATAGTGCCTCAAATCAGTGGCAGCAATAGTGCCCCAAGGGCCGGATAAAAGCTAACCAAGGCTGCAGTTTGCAACCCTCAGGCTGCAGTTTGGAGACCACTGCTTTAAAGGATGAATGTGGCTTGCTTTGTCTTCCAGGGCGGGGAACATTCGCTGACTACATTGCTCTAACACAGCAGATCCACAAAGAAAAAAAGTCAACATTACATCCACCAACCTCACACAACATGGCCTGTGCCCTATCTATAGTCCTATCCTCCCAGGTGGGCTAATAGGCAGGTGGAGTCACAACCCAGCGTTTGGCAGCTCTCATATGTTAGGGATGAAAGCCAGTGGGTGGATTACATTGCCGCTCTACCCTGCAGGGGAATCATATTTGACACAATTGAAAACAATCAAAAGCCACTGTGATAAATAGAGAGAATATGGAAAATTCAATTTAGATCAAATGATGGGTGAATATTGGATGAATGTTGGCCATATTTCTTGTAGAATCATAGATACATGCACCCAATAATAACAGAGATGTCCATATTCCAGTGAATGTATGGTTTGCAAATTAACTTGCATCTTACATTTGTCTGGAATTCTCTCGCTTGCTGAACATTTTCATCTACTGAAGGAATATCTATCAGCGCTGAAACTGAATTTCACTAATTAGACACAAGCTCGGCTCCCCTTTATTCTAAATTACTTCTCACTCTGATTTGCAGAACAAAGAGGAAAAGCGGCAGCGGGTAAAGGCAATTTGATTGTTGAGAAACAAAAATGTTTGAGCCACGTTTTATTTTAGCGCCATTAGAGAAATTAATCAAAACATTCCCCTGACTTCAGGGCTTCCAAAAAAGTCATTAGATCCAACAACACAGATAGCCATAAATCTAATTTCAGCAAGGCAATCGGCAACGGCCAATCAGCATTCTTCCGGTTTAATAGAAAAAGCTCTTAATGTGAAAGATAAAACGTCCTCAGAGTGAGAGAACAGAAGAACTTACATCTAAAAGACCGCTGAGCAATGGAGAACTTAAAGGAGAAAAAACACAAAATCTACCGGTAGACGCCCAACCCACATACACTAAATGACCAAATGTTTCTGAAGACCTGACCATCTACTTAAAAAGCCAAAAAGGAGGTGGACCCCTCTCCTAATGGTTGGGTTCAGGTATCCTCAAAGAAAGGTGCTGTTATTACTACAGGATGCAACAACATTTGGACAATGGTGCTCTTCCAACCGTGTGGTAACAGTTTGGGGAAGACCATTTTCTGTTGAACTACGACTGTGCCCCCGCACTGAACTCTAGCTCCATGAAGACATGGTTTGACTAGTTTGATGTGGAGGAACCAGGGGCGGACTGACCATTTGGAAACTCGGGCACTGCCCGAGGGCCCGGGGCCAGTAGGGGGCCCCGTGAGATGCCCCTGTACCTTTTCATAGGCTTTTTTGAGTTTGGGCAAGGACACAGGGGCCCCATGATCCCCTATTGCCCGGGGGCCCCATGAGTTGTCAGTCCACCCCTGGGAGGAACTCAAGTGTCCTGCACAGAGTCCTGTCCTCACCCCTACTGAACATTCCGATAAAGACATAGTTTGACAATATAATATAAATGCAGCACTAAAAATGATAAGAAACAATAGTAATAAATGGTACAGGGTTAGCGCTAATGCAGCGCTTATAAAGTGGTATCGTGATGAATCGTCTCTTAATGATGTATTAAAAGAATATATATAAAATCAATATATAAAGTGACTGTAGTGCATCATATGAAGAAAATGTAAATCAAGTCCAGATAAATAGGTGATCCGTGCTTCGTGCTGGTGATCTTATATGGTGAGGGCCAGTAATATGAATGCACTCACCAGAAGCGCACAAGATATGCGCATGTGTATATATATCCAACAGTGGTCATCAAGGTCTGGGCAGGGGCTGCAGGGCCATCAGGCACACTCTAGGCACACAGGGTAACACCACTCCCTCACAGGACACACTCTGCTCCCAGGGACAGCTCCTCATTATCATCAGACCACCAGACCAGAAATATCCCAGGGACAGCTCCACATTATCATCAGACCACCAGACCAGAAATATCCCAGGGACAGCTCCACGTTATCATCAGACCACCAGATCAGAATCTGGTGCACGAAACGCGTTAGAGAGGAGCCTACCAGAGTGACGTCACACTGCAAACAGCCGCAAGGAAGACCGGCGGCCATTTTACCTGCTCTTAGATTCATGGGAGTGCTTTTCAATTACGTATCCTGCTGGAGCTTTAATAAAGATTACTACACTATCAGTACCTATTTGTCTCTGGCTAGTGATATGCGAGCCCCTAAGGTGGAGATTTCCCCCAACCTCTGATGCTTCTGATCTGATGATAATGTGGAGCTGTCCCTGGCATTTATATTATATCATACTATTTGGAGGTCTAGAGGTTTACCTTTCATGCCAGCTGCTGTTTATACAGTATGTTGACCTCGAATATATTCCTCATTTTATTTATAGTTTGACAAGTTTGAGTTGAAGGAACTTGAGTGTCCTACAGAGACTCCTCAACCTTACTGAACATCTCCTTAAAGACAGGGTTTGACCAGTTTGATGTGGAGGAAAGGTGCTGTTATTACTACATATATGACCAAAACAAGCAAGAAACTCAAATAGAGAACAATCAGTGCAAAGTGCTGCCACCCAGCTATTGAAAATAGTGAAAGAGTCCAAAACATCCAATGTAGGGCTACAAAAGTCCATATAGCACTAGGGCAAGCCTCATAGTAGTAGCAGAACTCTGTGTAGAATAGAGAAGAGAAGAAGCGCCTCTAAGTGCAGTATAGGTAACTTTAATGGATAACAAAATTTAGAACAACTTACATAATGCATGTTAACAGCAAGCTTAAAAAGGATGGGAGAACGGCTGTGTCCATGCTGTGTCTGCACTCAGAAGGATGTAGGAAAGGGCCGGCTGGCGTGTGGAGTCTCCTAAAGATGGAGTCTTGCATGTCAGGCCCACCTCTGTCTCCTACAGACCGTTTTCCCACCAACACTGAATAGCTAGCAGGCCATTGCTTCCCTCCTGATTCCTAAGTGCCGTTACCTATACTGCACTTAGAGGCGCTTCTTCTCTTCGCTGTTATTACTACAACATGCAAAGACATTTGGACAACGTTGCTCTTCCAGCCTTCTGGTAACAGTTTGAGGAAGACCCTTTTCTGTTCCAGTATGACCATGCCCAGGGGCGGACTGACAACTCATGGGGCCCCCGGGCAATAGGGGATAATGGGGCCCCTGTGTCCTTGCCCAAACAAAAAAACCTATGAAAAAAAGATACCAGGGGCATCTCATGGGGCCCCCTACTGAACCCGGGCCCTCGGGCAGTGTCCGAGTTTTAAAATGGTCCGTCCACCCCTGACCATGCCTCTGTGTACAGAGCCGGCTCCATGAAGAGTTTGATGGAACTCAAGTGTCCTGCACAAAGCCCTGTCCTCAACTCTACTGAACACCTTTGGGATGAATAGAAATGCAGATTGAAAGCCAGGTATTGTCACCCAACATAAGTACCTGATCTCAGAAATGGGTAGAAATTCCCACCAGCAAACTCTAAGCTGGCTGAACCATGACACGATTTTGACCAGTTTTGAGAGCCAGGTCTTGACGTGCTGGAAAGTCAAGAGCATCCCATGTGCAGCTTTAGTGCAGAAGAACGCAAGTGGTCTGCAAGTATTTTTTGATAACATGCTGCATTCATCTTACCATCAATTTTCATAAGATTCCCTGTGCCTTTAGAGCTCACCCCCCCCCCCCAAAACATCAGTGAGCCACTAGCATGCTTCACAGTAGGGATGGTATCCTTGTCACTATAGGCCTTCTTGACCCCTCTCCAAACACAGAGCTTATGGTTGTGACCATAAAGCTCTATTTTGGTCTCATTGCTCCAGATTTCAGTGTGCCAGAAGCTGTGAGGCATGTCAAGGTGATGTTGAACATATTCTAACCTGCAACCAGGGGCGGACTGACAAATTATGGGGCCCCCGGGCAATAGGGGATCGTGGGGCCCCTGTGTCCTTGCCCAAACTCAAAAAAGCCTATGAAAAAGGTACCAGGGGCATCTCATGGGGCCTCCTACTGACCCTGGGCCCTCGGGCAGTGCCCGAGTATCCAAATGGTCAGTCCGCCCCTGCCTGCAACTGATGCAGTACAAGCTTCTTTCTAGCAACTCGAGCATGCATTTCATTTTTATTCAGGTATCTTCGTATTGTGCTCCTTGAAACAACCTCACTGTATTTTTCCAGAGCAGCCTGTGTTTCTTTGAGGTTTCCTGTGGGGTTTTTCTTTTTTTATCCCGAACAATTCTTCTGACAGTTGTGGGTGCAATCTTTCTTGGTCTACCTGGCCTTGGCTTGGTATTAGGAGATCCTCAAAGTTTCTACTTCTTAATAAGTGATTGAACAGTACTGACTGGCATATTCAAAGCATTGGATATCTTTTTATATCTTGTTACATCTTTATAAAGTTCATTTACCTTGTTATGCAGGTCTTTTGACAGTTCTTTTCTGCTCCCCATGGCTCAGTATCTAGCCTGCTCAGTGTGTCTACATGAGGGCTAAAAAACGCATTGACTATTTATACACAGACACTAATTGCAATAAAAAAAAAACACACAGATGTGGGAAACTAACCTTTACTTGGCATGTTATCCTGTGTGTCACCTTGTGTGTCTGTACCAAGGCCAAACATTCCAGGGGAGGGAAACTTTTGAACCGGGCCATTTCGATGATTTCTGTTATCATTACGATTTAAAAAGAAGCAAAACAACTATATGATGATTAATGGCTTCACTAACCTTAAATAAATGACAGTTTATGAATAAATGAATGGATGCGGTGTCCTCCTATTACAGGGGTCCGCAAACTTTTTAAACAGGGGGCCAGTTCACTGTCGCTCAGACCGTTGGAGGGCCGGAATATAGTTTAAAAAAAAAAAAAAAAAAACTATGAACAAATGCGGACACAGTACAGGAGATGACCAGAGACTGCGGACATAGTGCCCCATCATTGGTGTCAGTGGGAAGAATAGTGCCCCATCATTCGTGTCACTGGGAGGGATAGTGCGCCATCATTGGTATCAGTGGGAGGAATAGTGCCCCATTATTGGTGTCAATAGGAGGAATAGTGCCCCATCATTGGTGTCAGTGGGAGGAATAGTGCCCCATCATTGGTGTCAGTGGGAGGAATAGTGCCCCATCATTGGTGTCAGTGGGAGGAATAGTGCCCCATCATTGGTGTCAGTGGGAGGAATAGTGCCCCATCATTGGTGTCAGTGGGAGGAATAGTGCCCCATCATTGGTATTAGTGGGAGGAATAGTGCCCCATCATTGGTGTCAGTGGGAAGAAACGTGCCCCATCATTGGTATCAGTGGGAGGAATAGTGTCCCATCATTGGTGTCAGGGGGAGGAATAGTGTCCCATCATTGGTGTCAGTGGAAGGAATAGTGTCCCATCATTGGTATCAGTGGGAGGAATAGTGTCCCATCATTGGTATCAGTGGGAGGAATAGTGCCCCGTCATTGGTGTCAGTGGGAGGAATAGTGTCCCGTCATTGGTGTCAGTGGGAGGAATAGTGCCACGTCATTGGTGTCAGTGGGAGGAATAGTGCCACGTCATTGGTGTCAGTGGGGGGTATAGTGCCCGTCATTGGTGTCAGTGGGGGGTATAGTGCCCGTCATTGGTGTCAGTGGGGGGTATAGTGCCCGTCATTGGTGTCAGTGGGGGGTATAGTGCCCGTCATTGGTGTCAGTGGGGGGGAATAGTGCCCCATCGTTGGTGTCAGTGGGGGAAGGAATAGTGCCCCATCGTTGGTGTCAGTGGGGGAAGGAATAGTGCCCCATCGTTGGTGTCAGTGGGGGAAGGAATAGTGCCCCATCGTTGGTGTCAGTGGGGGAAGGAATAGTGCCCCATCGTTGGTGTCAGTGGGGGAAGGAATAGTGCCCCATCGTTGGTGTCAGTGGGGGAAGGAATAGTGCCCCATTGTTGGTGTCAGTGGGGGGGGGAGGAGTAGTGCCCCATCGTTGGTGTCAGTGGGGGGGGGGAATAGTGCCCCATCATTGGTGTCAGTGGGGGGGGAGGAATAGTGCCCCATCATTGGTGTCAGTGGGGGGGGGGGAATAGTGCCCCATCATTGGTGTCAGTGGGGGGGGGGGAGGAATAGTGCCCCATCATTGGTGTCAGTGGGGGGGGGGAGGAATAGTGCCCCATCATTGGTGTCAGTGGGGGGGGAGGAATAGTGCCCCATCATTGGTGTCAGTGGGGGGGGACGAATAGTGCCCCATCATTGGTGTCAGTGGGGGGGGGGAATAGTGCCCCATCATTGATGTCAGTGGGGGGGGGAATAGTGCCCCATCTTTGGTGTCAGTGGGGGGGAGGAATGATGCCCCATCTTTGGTGTCAGTGGGGGGGAGGAATGATGCCCCATCTTTGGTGTCAGTGGGGGGGAGGAATAGTGCCCCATCATTAGTATCAGTGACACCAATGATGGGGCACTATTCCTCCCACTGACACCAATGATGGGGCACTATTCCTCCCACTGACACTAATGACACTTAACTTGCTGACCCGTTCCAGCATGCATACCTGGTTGCAGCACCATCAGCACGGCACACTTACCTGTCAGCTGTCCTTCACTCCGGCCTCTCCCTCACTCGATGTTCGCGGGGCTGCTCGGCTCCGCCTCCTCGCAGGTGATTGTGCCTTTCCTGAGCTACAGTTCTGGCGCCCAATCACCGGTGAGGAGGCGGAACCGGGCGGCAGGAGTGAGGGAGTGGCCGGAGTGAATGAAGGAGCAGCGCTTCCTGGACTGGATCGTCGTGGGACTGGGACCGGAGCCAGGTAAGGTACAGCAGCCCCTTGCCCACCCCTGTACTTAGTGTCCCTTCCTCGCGGAAAATACACCCCTGCCGGTGGGCCGGATAAATGGCCTCGGCGGGCCGCATGTAGCCTGTGGGCCGTAGTTTGAGCACCCCTGTCCTATTTTAGAATTTTGGTAAATCTAAAGGAGATTGTACAATCAGATTGTATAGTGCAGACTTTCAACCCAGGTGCCTTCAAGTTTCTCCAGGAGGGCCTTGGCAAAATGCCTAAAAATTGCCCAAAAATTGTATATTAGCCAGCAGGTGGATCAAGCCTACCCTTTAGTTGCACAAAGGCACAAGTTTTCATTGTGCACCATTACAACCTTCTAGCCGCCAGCGTCCTAAAAACCAATGAGGTCATTGGTTGATAAGGAGGACAAAGGGCACAGCATCCTTGTTTGCCTCTCCCCTGTCCCTCTTCATTAGCACTTGGGTCACATTCGCTGATCAAGGGAGAGAAACAGAGGGAGAAAAGAAACATTGGAATACTAGTCAGTCCCAGGGGCGGACTGACCATTTGGGAACTCGGGCACTGCCCGAGGGACCAGGGTCAGTAGGGGGCCCCATGAGATGTCCCTGATACCTTTCATAGGCTTTTTCCTTGTTCATCTTGCGACTTATTCTCTATTAATAATATCTATTTGCTAGCAAGGTATCGGGGAGAGCATTCTAAATGTTGTCTAGCTATAGATCTATATAGAGGAATCAAGAACCTCCTTCCTCCTGCTGGTGACCCCTCTAGTGATATAAAGATCTATACAGAGGAATCAGGACCTCCTTCCTCCTGCTGGTGACCCCTCTAGTGATATAAAGATCTATACAGAGGAATCAGGACCTCCTTCCTCCTGCTGGTGACCCCTCTAGTGATATAAAGATCTATACAGAGGAATCAGGACCTCCTTCCTCCTGCCGGTGACCTCTCTAGTGATATAAAGATCTATATAGAGGAATCAGGACCTCTTTCCTCCTGCCAGTGATCCATCTTCTGATAACTAAAAATCTATATAGAGGAATCAGGACCTCCTTCCTCCTGCTGGTGATCCCTCTAGTGATATGAAGATTCATATAGAGAAATCAGGACCTCCTACCTCCTGCTGGTGATCCAACTTTTGATAACTAAAAATTTGTATAGAGGAATTAGGTCCTCCTTCTTCCTGTTGCAGACCCATCAAGTGATATAACAATCTATATAGAGGAATCAGGACCTCCTTCCTCCTGCCGGTGACCCCTCTAGTGATATAATGATCTATGTAGGGGAATTGGGACCTCCTTCCTCCTGCCGGTGACCCTTCTAGTGATATATAAATCTATATAGAGGAATCAGGACCTCCTTCCTCCTGCCGGTGACCCCTCTAGTGATATAACAATCTATATAGAGGAATTGGGACCTCCTTCCTCCTGCCGGTGACCCCTCTAGTGATATATAGATCTATATAAAGGAATCAGGACCTCCTTCCTCCTGTCGGTAACCCCTCTAGTGATATAAAGACCTATATAGAGGAATCGGGACCTCCTTCCTCCTGCCGGTGACCCCTCTAGTGATATATAGATCTATATAAAGGAATCAGGACCTCCTTCCTCCTGTCGGTGACCCCTCTAGTGATATAAAGATCTATATAGAAGAATCGGGACCTCCTTCCTCCTGCTGGTGACCCCTCTAGTGATATAACGATCTATATAGAGGAATCAGGACCTCTTTCCTCCTGCCAGTGATCCATCTTCTGATAACTAAAAATCTATATAGAGGAATCGGGTCATCCTTCTTCCAGCTGGTGATCCCTCTAGTGATATAAAGATTCATATAGAGAAATCAGGACCTCCTTTTTCCTGCTGGTGACCCCCCTAGTGATATAAAGATCTACATAGAGGAATCAGGACCTCCTTCCTCCTGCTGGTGATCCATCTTCTGATAAATAAAAATCTATATACAGGAATCAGGACCTCCTTCCTCCTGCTGGTGACCCCTCTAGTGATTTAAAGATCTATACAGAGGAACCAGGACCTCCTTCATTATACTGGTGGTCCCTCTAGTGATGCACCCCATACTGGTTGCTCAGTTTGCAAGCATCTGAAATAAGTACCCCCAAATCTTTTTCCAGTATTGATCTGGCCAGTGCTGGATGCCCAGAATTGTACTCTTCTCTACTTCTATGTTAAAGACACCTTCAGGAATATCAACACTACGTGGAACAATCAACCTTTACCCAGACAGCCCCACTAAGATCCCTGTAAAGGACAGGCCAGCACCATCTCCCCTACTTTATTCTGCTTTACCAGTGGCAGTTACATGTAGAATAGATGCAACAATAATTGGATCCCGCCATCTTTGAGAACAGTCAGATAAAGTGGAATGCAGAGGGGAATATGAAGTCCTTTGTTGACACAAATCAATGCAGAGAAAGAACAATCGCTCACATTAGCATCTACTAAATAGATATGACAATGAAGGAGAGAATGTGGGTCTTTGATTCTGGGATTCTGATGAATCTGATGCAGTGTCACACAACATGAGTTTGAAAAATACCAGCAATGTCAACTATCGGTGCAGCATGTCTGCTGTAACAATCAGGTTTAATTGTTCATTCTGACATGCTGCGGTACTCCATTAACCACAGATCAGCCGGGGCTGAATACATGAATATCAACAAGGAGGACAAATCAAAGCCTATAATGGCTTGTTACAGCTACAGCGAAATGTTTGAGGGTCAAGACATTATTCTGTGCCATATGACAATATGCCCAAGGCAGCAGACTCTGAATAAAAAAGTTAAAATTGCTTATTAATGTCAATCCCCCAATCAATATTTCAGTTTAAGGCGGACTCCAATGGTGGGAAACAATCCTCTTATTATATATTTTTTAGACATTTCTTCAACAATAGTTCTGAATGTTGGTGAGGTGACACTGTGTCAGGCTTGGGATGAACTTTTAGATATGCCTTCTGGTTTTCAGATATATTGCATGTACCCAATTGGTGGTTTGCTGGAAATTAACAAAGCCCTTGTTGTCCCTGGTCTCACCCCCGGTTCACATAAATGCGGCCGTGCGGGCCGCTTTTTGCACGGGCACAAGAGCCCATTCATTTGAATGGACTCCCGTGCCCGTGACACACAGGGAAGAAGTCCCTGCACTTCTTTGGAAAACGCAGCCTCGGTTCCCAGTATGGTTGCGTTTTCCAGTGGGGGCGGAGCTCCATTAGAACGAACGGCACCTGCCCGCGGGTCCGCATTTCTCTGTGCGGGTGGTGCGGCAGCACAGATTTTCGTGCGGATCCGCAGCAGCACCACCCGCACAGATATAAACCTAGGGTTAATTAGAGCCTCTCCAGTAAAGGTTCTACACCAGTTTGTAGGCAGGTGAAGTATGGTTTCTCCACTGTGGGTGGAGCTCGACTGGGGTGGTATTGCAACTGGAGGGGAAGTCAAGAGAAAATTGGTTTCTCTATGGCAGTGGTTCTCAACCTGTGGGTCGCGACCCCTTTGGGGGTCGAATGACCCTTTCACAGGGGTCGCCTAAGACCATCGGAAAACATATATTTCCGATGGGTAAAGAGCAGCTACTGTGTAGAAAGCAGCTGCTGTGTTGAAAGCAGCTACTGTGCAGAAAGCAGCTACTGTGCAGAAAGCAGCTACTGTGCAGAAAGCAGCTACTGTGCAGAAAGCAGCTACTGTGCAGAAAGCAGCTACTGTGCAGAAAGCAGCTACTGTGTAGAAAGCAGCAGTATTGGAGGTAAAACGACACTTCATGAATTATAATCACTGGGTAAATAATTATAGGGTTGAGGGTCACCACAACATGAGGAACTGTATTAAAGGGTCCCGGCATTAGGAAGGTTGAGAACCACTGCTCTATGGTATCCTTGGTCCCATAAGACAGTGTTCCAGTTGGCTACTCTGCATCCAGGTGACCCTGGCAGCCATCCTAGGTCAGCAGAGCCTTCTTAGGTTCCTGCTTCCAGGCTTTGGGACTTTTTTGTGAGTGGATAGAGTAGGGAAATGTTCCGGATGAGTATGGATAGGCTAGGGACACACCATCCAGCAGCAGAATCCTCACCTTTGGGCTCAGACTGGCCATGTCGCATTCCTCCTTCGGAGACAGATGCTGTTGTTGCATCAGAGCCTGCTCTACTCTGCAGGGGTACACAGAATTGTGAGTGTTCCCAGCTGGGTCCTCTCCTTACCGGGCTTTTAGCAATTTTGGGATGTTCCTTCAATACAAGTTCTGTTTTCTGCAATCGGACTCGTCTGCCACCGCACCCCAATACAAGGTTCAAAAGGAGGCCAGGTGCTGTGCCATGGCCTGGTGGCTGAGAACCATTGTAGACAGGTAAAATAAATAAGGGGGGTTGGTTTTCTGGAATCTTCCCTATTTATCATAAAAATGATGTACTATTTGTCTGTTCCTATAATTAATTAGTAAATCTATAAGCTTTGACAATATTGATGGACTTAATATACTGCAATATTAGCTATAATAACAAGCACAATGCTCAAGGAAGCAAGGTCTTATTTATTTACAAAGGAAGTAAAACACTAATAAAGAAATCTAAACCAATATTACAGAGTATAAAGGAATACAAGTATAGATGATACGTTACGTAAGTTCATCCTCAAAGCTGAGTATCTTTTAGCTGGATCCCAAGGCAGGAAAGGTGGACAAAGAGGCAGAAGCATGGCCATAACGGTGTTTAAAAACCCTCTCAAGCACCACCCACACACAACCCTTGACCTGCCTGGTGTAGTCCTTCATCCAATGAGCAAACATCCATAACTCATAACTGGCTGTCCCCCCTATTCATTAGGAAGCGTAGTATTACCCCAGCCATCCTCCCGGAAGTATGTCTGTAATGGAACCGGACCCCAACTGCACTAGGTTATTTCCATTAGACTCCTGCTTCCCTGTCCGAACACAGATCCACGGACACCACCGCTGGCCACACAGGAAATAGACTACAAAACACCAGTCTGTATAAACATGGAACTCTTTATTTGAAACTCGAACTGGCTTTTTATACACTCAGGGGAGAAATCCCCCTTCGCTGCATAATGACACAGGGCGGGGCAATCTATACTTAGCAACAAGAGACACACACCAACAGACAGTCCCATCAGGAGGGCTGCTGGAAACACCCCCCACCAAGCCAATACACAAACATACATCCCATAATAGTTTGCTCCCAAGCAGGACACAATGGAACAATGGGACCACATGGCAGTAAACAATGGACAACCCCCACACCAATATTAGAACATTTCACTCTGTACCCTTAACAAGCACAGGGTGACTTACACATAAGAGGGATATGGGGAGCTGAGACAGGGGTCTCCCGACCCCTCCAAAGTGAGCTGTGTTCCATGGGCCCCCCACCCAAAGTGACTCCCGTCACAATGTCGTCTCTACCAGGGGGCATTGCTATATTGCCAACAATGCTCGGACCCAGGTCAATATTGCAATTTACATCTGGTTTAGTCCTTCTGGCTAGAAGCCATGTAATCTGTCCTTTTAATCTTCGTGCCACCAGGGAATCTGGGCTGAGGCAATCTTATCTCCATGCCCCACCACTAGGGGGTATGTGTGAACTCCCAGGACAAGGATTTTGGTATGCAGCCTTTTGTTACACACACCCTGTTGTAAATAATTTCTTTTCTTGACACTCCAAGATAGCATTCAATAGGTCAAATAGTTCTTTGACAACCAGGAAGTAAGAATCCATAACATGTTGTCTTCCAAGAACAGGCAACAGCAAAAAAAGGAAAGCAAATCCAAATACAGGCCAAGAACAAAACCAGAATAATGATTAACATGATTCTAAAACTTCCAGCAACCAACAAAATTTACTCAGATAGTGATACAATAAATTGTTCACTAGTCACATGATGATATAATAGGTAAGGGGGCCTCCAAACGTTTTGGTATGAGGGCCACAATGTAAATTTTATAAACTGTTGGTAGGCTGAAAGAAACCCATCAGAGTCCCCTCTTACATCAGGGTCTCCATCAAATTCCCCCTTTCTTCAGTATCCCCATTACAGTTCCCCTTTACGCCAAGGTCCCCTATCAGAGTCATCTCTTACATCAGGGTCCCCATAAAAATCACCCTTTACATCAGGGTCCCCCTTCAGAGTCACCACCTCTATCAGGATTCCACATCAGAGTCACCCTATATACCAGGGTTCCCCACCAGAGTCATCACCTCTATAAGGGTTCCTAACAGTGTCCCATCAGAATTTGCCCATTCAGAGTCCAGGTGGTAGTTGAACCAGAGACAATGGGCAGCCTCTGCTGACCCTAATTTTCAGTCTGTGCACATTAAGGATACGCCATTGATCCTAACTGTGGGCTGGATAAAATCTTGTAGCAGGCCAGATGTGGCCCATGGGCCATAGTTTGGTGATCCCTATAATAGGCACAGTGAAAGTATGCCTGCAAGTCAGTTGAAGCTTCTAGTTTTTAACCATCAGAGTGATTCCATGGCAGATTATCCCTACTCCACTCCCAAAGGGCCGTAAGGACCACTTTTACATTCAGATTTATGAAGAATCCATCAGACAAGAACAACACCAACCATATTTTGGTTATGTACTGGCTGCAGCAGTTAAACCGAAATGGAAATTCTAGAGACAAAATCGCAATAGTTGAGTTGCTACAAGATATAGAAAGCCAACACAGTATTCATTGTGATAATAGACATGCAAAGCTTTCCACTGGCCATCAGGGCCAAAAATGGGTGTGTCTCTTGTCAACTCTCAAAGGAGTAGGACCTTACCCTGAATCCCCGAGGCTATTAACAGGAAAAAGGTTCAATCATGGTCCACCTGGCCAAAAGGCCTGGAAGTACCCCTCTCCTTGTGGTAAGCTGAAGCTGACCAAGGAGTACTGGGTGAAAGACTGTCCTGAAGAGAGACCCCTGGTTCAAGGGATGAGGATGGCCATACATCCTCCCCCTAGACTTTTGGGTAGGCCTGAGGACCCACATCCTCCATCCAGTGAAAAAACACAAAAAAAAGTGACAAAACGTGAAACAAAAAAATAGTAAACTGGTGCACTGACTCGGCCCTGAGGTCTGGTAGCTGAAAAATTGCCCTGGACCTAGCCAAAAGGTGCAGAAAAAGCTTTAGTGCCGTGACCATGTTCCTCTTCACACATTGTGGGGTTCCCACTCCCACATGCTGATACTGTAGTGAACCCTGGGGTGACCTACTCCAAGGTGGCACAGTGGATTCTGTACCCATTCAAACGAGAAGGCACTGGGCCCTCCAGTCTTATTCTCGTGCCCCACATCCCTTAGGTGCCCTGGTGTCTGTTAAACCTGGTAATAGCCTTTAGAGCCCCCATCATACCAGCAGAGATACTATACAGCCAACCTTTCCTAACAAAAGGCCAGAATGATGGAAGAGCACCCCTACTGGACACTCATAAGAACAGATACTACACTTGATTTTAGCCAAAAGGTGGAGAAGTGATTTTTTGGTCACATACATTGAAATACATGTTTAAGTTCATCAACTGCACCAAAGTATTCCCTTTCTGGTCAGTCCCTACTCTACTCTGCAAAATGCCAACTACTTACTTAAAGCATTCTTTAGTGAATATATGGTGTAGACAGACATAGAGGTCCTCCCCTCCTTTCTCCTAGCCAAGCTGCACTGCACTCCCTCAGCCCTGTCACTACTGAGGAAATCGTCAAGGTCCTCTCAGAAGCCCGCCTCACTACCTGCCCCCTGGACCCTATCCCCTCTCAACTCCTCCGGTCACCCCCCTCTTCCCTCATCCGCTCCCTCACCCACATCTTCAATCTCTCCCTCTCTACTGGCGCATTCCCCTCCCCCCTAAAGCACGCACATATCACCCCCATCCTCAAAAAGCCCTCCCTGGATCCCGCAGACCCCAACAACCTCAGACCCATCTCCCTGCTGCCACTCACCTCCAAGCTCCTTGAGCGCATAGTCTACGATCGCCTAAGCGCCCACCTTATTGACAATAACCTCCTTGACCCATTACAGTCCGGCTTCCGTCCCCTACGCTCCACTGAAACTGCCCTCCTCAAAATCACTAACGACCTACTAAACGCCAAAGCCAAGGGCGACTACTCTGTCCTCCTTCTCCTGGACCTCTCTGCGGCCTTTGACACAGTCGACCACCCCCTCCTCCTTAATAAACTACTCTCCCTTGGCATCAGAGACACCGCTCTCTCCTGGTTCTCATCTTACCTATCCCGACGCTCCTTCAGCGTCACCTGCAATGGTACCACCTCCCCCTCCCTCCCTGTTGGGGTCCCCCAAGGCTCTGTCCTTGGACCCCTTCTCTTCTCCATCTACACCTCCTCCCTGGGCACACTCATACACTCCCATGGCTTCAATTATCACCTCTATGCTGACGACACCCAAATCTATCTCTACACCCCTCTCCTCACCCCCACTATCTCCGCCCGCATCACTCACCTCCTAAACGACATCTCAGACTGGATGTCGCTCCATTTCCTTAAGCTTAACCTCTCCAAAACCGAACTCCTCGTCTTTCCCCCTGTCCACCCCCCCCCAGCCTATCCATCACCATCACCAACACCACTATCATTCCCGCCCCGCAAGCCAAAGTCCTTGGCGTCATTCTTGACTCGAACCTCTCCCTCATGTCAAATCACTTGCAAACACATGCAGGCTCCATCTCCGCAATATTGCCAAGATACGTACCTTCCTCACCCCAGACACCACCAAACTTCTTGTACACTCCCTCATCATCTCACGCCTGGACTACTGCAACTCTCTTCTCACTGGCCTACCCAAGTGCAGGCTCTCCCCGCTCCAGACCATCCGGAACTCAGCGGCTAGACTCATCCACCTCACCACCCGCTCCACCTCTGCCACCCCCCTCTGCCTCTCCCTCCACTGGCTCCCGATTGCCCAACGCATCAAATTTAAACTTCTAATTCTGACCTACAAAGCCATTCATAACACTGCCCCTGACTACCTCACCAACCTGATCCCCAAGTACCACCCTACCCGTACCCTTCGCTCCTCACAGGACCTCCTTCTATCCTGCTCTCTGGTCTCCTCCTCCCATGCACGACTGCAGGACTTCTCCAGGTCCTCCCCTATCCTCTGGAACTCACTGCCCCAATCCATCCGACTGTCGCCTTCTCTCCCCACATTCAGGCGCTCCCTCAAAACCCATCTCTTCAGGGAAGCCTACCCCACCCTCACCTAATGGCCATTCTCCCTCATTCCTCCCAGCACTTCATCCCCCTCAGCCACTTCATTCCCCTCAGCCACTTCCTATTGTTCCACTGCCCCCTCCCTCCTAGATTGTAAGCTTGAAAGAGTAGGGCCCTCTTACCCCTCGTACGCTGTCTGTTTTTGTTGTACTGTGCCATGTATTGTCCCCCCTATTGTACAGCGCTGAGCAAACCCTTTGGCGCGATATATAAACTCGATGTAATAATAATAATAAAAAGCTGTTTATCCATGGCCATGAGAGGAGGTGAAAGCTGCTGCAAGGATGCCCAGGCTGTGTAACTTTCACCCCTTAAAGTGAATGCTAGCATGGCACCATGGATAAACGCTCTCATGGGTGTTCAGACCCCCATCCCCCCCCCCCCTTATCTACACCTCTGAAAATGGATATGCTTATGTTAAAAAAGACATTTATTTGACAGGTGCTCAAATGATTGAAGATGGAATTCTGACATGAATAAGGAATAAAGCCGCACAGATATTCAACTGTTACAGCATATCAATTAGCATTCTATGCATTTGCAGCACACCCCTAGATAGGTTGCTAGAAAGGTCAACTAAATTTAGTTTTTTTTCTCCTCTATAGCTAGTGGAGCGGTATGTGAATATTTTGGGCTTTTCTAGGCTTCACTGGCTGCAGGCTCAATTTCTTCCCCTGCCTTCTGGTGGATTCTGGAATGTAGTGGGCTGGGAGTGGCAGATCCACAGCCTGAACATTTATGTGGTCTCTTCTAATCCCTGAGGGAAGATGGTTAGTAGGTGGCTATGGTGTGCACAAAGATTCTGGGGCGTGAGGCAGCCCTGTTCTTGTCCAGGAGTAGAAGTTCCCAGCGTTAATGGCTGCTGCCCTTCTGGCCATTGCAGCTGAAATTACAAGAGCTCATCGAGGTCTCAGTGGAGCAAGAGCTTGGGGGTCTACCTTTTCTGAGAACAGCTGGAACCAATCAAGGGACTTCACTGGTGATCTGGTTTGGAGAGTTCAATGTCTGGTTGATATTAGAAAGAGGCATCTAAGCATCCAGGGACATCTAGCTTTCAGCTGCTGCAGAGAGCACCATACAGGGGATCAGTTCCAGTAATTACCCCCCCACCACCACCACACCCATCATCCTCCCTGTGCACACCATACATTTCCCCATGCTGCCCAGACTCCCCTGTGTGCTCCCACTCCCACAGTGCTTTCGGCTTTCCTCCTCTCCTTTCCACCAGAAGCTGCATCCTGAAATCCAATGGATAAAAGGGGCTGGGCCAGGAACAGTCAGGCTAGGGAGGAAAGGATCCTTCAGGATGGAAAGTGGGGTAAGGGTCCAATAAATATGTCCCATTTACGATCCCCTTTCATTTCTGAATTAACACAATGAGCAACTGGTACCGATCACTCACTATGTTCATTCATAACTGAAGCATAGTAAACGTTTTTTTTTTTTGGGAGGGGCGAGACTGTCAGGTTGGCTGCATGGGGCCCCATGGTTTCTAACAGCAGCCCTGCTGGTTACATACAAATGCCATGAGCATGTTGATGGGGGAAAGGGGGGGGTGTGCAGAGAAAGCTAAACATGAGCAGATTAAACTTCTTTAGCAGTCAGCGCTTCCTACATTCCATTACAGGAGAACCCATCCAAGGTAGAGAATTATCGCGGCTCGTAACAATTTAATTCTTCCTGTGGGGGGGCCCCATGTAATATTCATCAAGGTTTACTCTGCAGCGTACTCTTTACGATTGCACTGAGCAGAAAACCTTCTTAATGCAGCGTAATTAATTTTGAATTAGCCGTCAATAATGTATAATGTATGAGAATAAATGTGGAAGATCCAGTAAACATATAAACCGGCCGAGTGAGGATCGCGGAGACCAATCTTAGAGTGCTCATAATTAACCGACCAGCTCAACTATAACACGAAGCATGCGTCATGCCACGATCATCCTTCCTGAAGGAAAAAATCCATCATTTCCCCAACAGAGAATGAATGGAAACGCTGTTCATGTGCTTATACATTCCATTCACTGTGCAGTGTGTAGGTGATATCTTTCACTTATAGAAGAATTCCAGGTATAGATAATTTACATAGTTACTGTCAGGAATGGACTGGCCAGCAATAGTGGGACTCAGCTGCCTTATGAGCTGCAGTACCAGGGCTGGCCAGCGAGTGCTCCCAGCAATCAGAGACTCAACCTTGCAGCCAGTCAAACACCTGGAACCAATTATACTGGTGTATTTAAGGGACATTCAGACCTGCAGACTCGGCCTTGGTGTTGTGTTTTTCCTGGGCCCTGTATCTTGTTCCTGCATCCTGTCCCTGTCCCTGTCCCTGTTCCTGTCTTGTTGCTGACCCAGCTTGATTCTGACCTCTGCTGACTTCTCCTGTTCTGATCCCTGGCTTGTGACCCCGACCATTCTCTGCCTGACCCCCTGTACCTACCTGCCTGTTAGTTGCTGTACCCTGCTCGTGACCTGACTATTCTCCGCTTACTCCCCCTGTACCACGCTGCCCGCACGATATTGACCCGGCCTGCCTGACGACGCTTGCACTGTATGTACTGTTATCTGTGGGTGGTTGGTTTGGTTTGTTTGCACTGTGTTATGTTTTAGTATTGCACTGCGTTTATGTTTGTATTGTTAGTGTTAATAAATTGTTTATAACTTATCTGAAGTCTGCGTTTCCCTGCATCAGTCACACACCTCTGCTCATACCCGGGAGCCCTGACATTACACCAAGGCCAATCCTGACCAGAAGTGGCTGCACAGGGAAGCCATCTTGGCTTGTTGATGGGAAGGATGGATCTGGATGAGGTTGCGTATTTATATCTGCTAGTGTTTGATGACAGAGAGTATGCTTATAAAACTCTGAAGGAGTATACCCGGGATGAACTGCTAGAATGTATACGGCTCGCTCGTGTTCTAGTAGATCAGGGCACAGAGTTCTCTGAGGTGCAGCCTTTGATTGAGGTTTGTGCAGAGTTGGTTTCATCTGGTACCCCCGAATGCAGGGATGAATTTTTGCCACCATTTAGTGCAGACCAGGTAGAGTCCCTGGTGTGGTTATTAGAGGATGATGTGGGTTACTTTCTGGAGCGTTATTCCACATGTTCACCACAGACACTAAGAGATTGTATAAACGCAGTGCAGTCTTTGGTCAGACAGGCTTTGTGTAAGCTCAGCTTTGTTCAACCCCTACTGCAGACATGGACAGATTTGTTACACCCAGCCTCAGTCAGCTTACAAAGACCCAGTCCTGCTTCTAATCTATCTCCTCAAAGCTCTACTCCTGTATTCCCAACAGCTCCTCCAGTTACAGCCCAGTATACTTGGCTATCTACCGCATGTCAGTACCCTGTTCCCACTCGCTGCACCTATCCTGCCTTTAACCCTGTAAAGAAGCCCTCTGTAGCGACTGTTCCCTCCCCTGTTCCATCCTCCAGTTCTTCTCTGTCTCCAGCTGCTCCATTCGTTTGCAGACCTGCGTTTACTTGCAGTGCTCCAGTAGTTAAAACCAGAAAAAAGCGAAAATTCTTTCCAACCAATACCATCCTGCCAGTATCCAAACCGGTGAACCTGCCTTCCGTGGTTCAGCCTGAATCCTCTACTCAGCCTGATGCCTGTACGCAGCCTGATGCCTGTACTCAGCCTGAAGCCTCTTCTCAGCCTGAAGCCTCTTCTCAGCCTGAAGCCTCTTCTCAGCCTGAAGCCTCTTCTCAGCCTGAAGCCTCTTCTCAGCCTGAAGCCTCTACTCAGCCTGAAGCCTCTACTCAGCCTGATGCCTCTACTCAGCCTGATGCCTCTACCCAGCATGATGAACAGATCCAGCCTGACGATCCTATTAGGCCTGGTGACCTGATGCCCGCTGTCGAGCCAGACAATCCGGTACCCGATGACCCGGTGCCCGCTGTCATACCTGGTGACCCGATACCCGTGGTCGAGCCAGACAATCCGGTACCTGATGACCCGGTGCCCGCTGTCGTGCCAATTGACTCAGAGCCCGCTGTCGTACCTGGTGACTCGGTGCCCACTGCCTTGCCAGATGACGCGGTGCCCGCTGGCGAGCCAAATGACCTGATGCCTGGTGACCCAGTGCCCGCTGTCATACCTGGTGACCCGATGCCCGCTGTCGAGCCAGACGATCCAATGCCTGGTGACCCGGTGCCCACTGCCTTGCCAAATGACGCGGTGCCCGCTGGCAAGCCAAATGACCTGATGCCTGGTGATCCAGTGCCCGCTGTCATACCTGATGACCCGGTGCCCGCTGTCGTGCCAATTGACTCAGAGCCCACTGTCGTACCTGTTGACTCGGAGCCCACTGCCTTGCCAGATGACGCGGTGCCCGCTGTCGAGCCAAATGACCTGATGCCTGGTGACCCGATGCCCGCTGTCCAGCCAGACGATCCAATGTCTGACCCAGTGCCAGCGGTCATGCCAGTTGACTCGGAGCCCACTGTCGTGCCTGGTGACTCGGTGCCCGCCGCTTCGCCTGGGGGCCCGAGACCTGTCGCTCCGCCTGGGGGTCCGGCGCCCGCCGCTCCGCCTGGGGGTCTGGCGCCCGCCGCCCCGCCTGGGGGCCTGAGACCTGTCGCTCCGCCTGAGGGCCCGAGACCTGTCGCTCTGCCTGGGGGTCCGGCGCCCACCGCTCCGCCTGAGGGCCCGAGACCTGTCGCTCCGCCTGGGGGTCTGGCGCCCGCCGCTCCGCCTGAGGGCCCGAGACCTGTCGCTCCGCCTGGGGGTCTGGCGCCCGCCGCTCCGCCTGAGGGCCCGAGACCTGTCGCTCCGCCTGGGGGTCTGGCGCCCGCCGCTCCGCCTGAGGGCCCGAGACCTGTCGCTCCACCTGGGGGTCCGGCGCCCGCCGCTCCTCCTGAGGGCCCGAGACCTGTCGCTCCATCTGGGGGTCCGGCGCCCGCCGCTCCGCCTGAGGGCCCGAGACCTGTCGCTCCGCCTGGGGTCCGGCACCCGCCGCTCCGCCTGGGGGCCCGATGCCTGTCGCCCCGCCTGGGGGCCCGATGCCTGTCGCCCCGCCCGGGGGCCCGACGCCGGTCGCCCCGCCCGGGGGCCCGGCGCCCGTCGCCCCGCCCGGGGGCCCGACGCCCGTCGCCCCGCCCGGGGGCCCGACGCCCGGCGCCCTGCCGGGGGGCCCGACGCCCGGCGCCCCGCCCGGGGGCCCGACGCCTGCGGCCCCGCCCGGTGCCTGCGGCTCCGCCCGGGGGCCCGGTGCCTGCTGCTCCGCCTGGTGGCCCGCTGCCTGCTGCTTCGCCTGGTAATCCGATGTGCCTCTGCCCGGAGTCCTGCCCGATGTGCCTCTGCCCGGAGTCCTGCCCGATGTGCCTCTGCCCGGAGTCCTGCCCGATGTGCCTCTGCCCGGAGTCCAGCCCGATGTGCCTCTGCCCGGTGTGCCTCTGCCCGATGTGCCTCTGCCCGGAGTCCAGCCCGATGTGCCTCTGCCCGGAGTCCTGCCCGATGTGCCTCTGCCCGGAGTCCTGCCCGGTGTGCCTCTGCCCGGAGTCCAGCCCGGTGTGCCTCTGCCCGATGTGCCGCTGCCCGGAGTCCTGCCCGGTGTGCCAGTCTTTGATATCCCGCCAGTTACCAGACCCGGGCGGTGGAACATTTTGCCCAGCTAGGACTGTTTGGAGCGTCCTGAGGCCGCTCCTTGAGGGGGGGGTACTGTTAGGAATGGACTGGCCAGCAATAGTGGGACTCAGCTGCCTTATGAGCTGCAGTACCAGGGCTGGCCAGCGGGTGCTCCCAGCAATCAGAGACTCAACCTTGCAGCCAGTCAAACACCTGGAACTAATTATACTGGTGTATTTAAAGGGACATTCAGACCTGCAGACTCGGCCTTGGTGTTGTGTTTTTCCTGGGCCCTGTATCTTGTTCCTGCATCCTGTCCCTGTCCCTGTCCCTGTCTTGTTGCTGACCCGGCTTGATTCTGACCTCTGCTGACTTCTCCTGTTCTGATCCCTGGCTTGTGACCCCGACCATTCTCTGCCTGACCCCCTGTACCTACCTGCCTGTTAGTTGCTGTACCCTGCTCGTGACCTGACTATTCTCCGCTTACTCCCCCTGTACCACGCTGCCCGCACGATATTGACCCGGCCTGCCTGACGACGCTTGCACTGTATGTACTGTTATCTGTGGGTGGTTGGTTTGGTTCGTTTGCACTGTGTTATGTTTTAGTATTGCACTGCGTTTATGTTTGTATTGTTAGTGTTAATAAATTGTTTATAACTTATCTGAAGTCTGCGTTTCCCTGCGTCAGTCACACACCTCTGGTCATACCCGGGAGCCCTGACAGTTACATTGTTCCAGCATACCATTCCTATAGGATTGCTCTAGAACAGGGGTCTCCAAACTTTTCAAAGTGCCAGTTTACTGCCCTTAAAACTTTTGTGCCCAGTGGGAGTAGAAAATGCCCTGGCATCAGTGGG
This sequence comes from Staurois parvus, assembly GCF_062004578.1. Classification (NCBI taxonomy): domain Eukaryota; kingdom Metazoa; phylum Chordata; class Amphibia; order Anura; family Ranidae; genus Staurois; species Staurois parvus. The sequence continues at coordinate 579,765 of NW_028317975.1, forward strand.
AGTAAACAATACCCTAGGCTTGGTGGTCAGTGGGAGGAACAGTGCCCCATTGTTGGGATCAGTGGGAGGAACAGTGCCCCATTGTTGGGATCAGTGGGAGGAACAGGGCCTCCTCGTTGGGGTCAGTGGGAGGAACAGGGCCTCCTCGTTGGGGTCAGTGGGAGGAACAGGGCCTCCTCGTCGGGGTCAGTGGGAGGAACAGGGCCCCGTCGTCGGGGTCAGTGGGAGGAACAGGGCCCCGTCGTCGGGGTCAGTGGGAGGAACAGGGCCTCCTCGTCGGAGTCAGTGGGAGGAACAGGGCCTCCTCGTCGGGGTCAGTGGGAGGAACAGGGCCTCCTCGTCGGGGTCAGTGGGAGGAACAGGGCCTCCTCGTCGGGGTCAGTGGGAGGAACAGGGCCTCCTCGTCGGGGTCAGTGGGAGGAACAGGGCCTCCTCGTCGGGGTCAGTGGGAGGAACAGGGCCTCCTCGTCGGGGTCAGTGGGAGGAACAGGGCCCCGTCGTCGGGGTCAGTGGGAGGAACAGTGCCCCCTCGTCGGGGACAGTGGGAGGAACAGTGCCCCCTCGTCGGGGACAGTGGGAGGAACAGTGCCCCCTCGTCGGGGACAGTGGGAGGAACAGTGCCCCCTCGTCGGGGACAGTGGGAGGAACAGTGCCCCCTCGTCGGGGACAGTGGGAGGAACAGTGCCCCGTCGTCGGGGTCAGAGGGAGGAACAGTGCCCCGTCATTGGGTCAGTGGGAGGAACAGTGCCCCGTCACTGGGGTCAGTGTAAGGAACAGTGCCCCGTCATTGGGGTCAGTGTAAGGAACAGTGCCCCGTCGTTGGGTCAGTGTAAGGAACAGTGCCCTGTCACTGGGGTCAGTGTAAGGAACAGTGCCCCGTCATTGGAGTCAGTGGGAGGAATAGAGCCCAACCATTTGTGTCAGTGGGAGGAATAGCACCCCATCGTTGATGTTAGTGGGAGGAACAGTGTCCCATCATTGGTGTCAGTGGGAAGAATAGCGCCCCATCATTGTTGTAGGAATAGTGCTTCGTATCAATGGAAGGAAAAGTGCCCCAAGAGCCAAATAAAAGCAAGCAAAGGGCCACATCCGGCCCACGGGTTGCAGTTTGGAGGCCCCTGCTCTTGAAGATGGAAATCACTATAGTAGGCACAGTTACTATACCTCTACTACATGCATTGCTATACTTACTACTATACCACTACTACATCACTACCACATCCCCTACTATACTCACTGCTACACTCACTGCTACACTCACTGCTACAATAAATAAATCCACCTCTATTTGTGAATCCCCACTAGAAAGTTACACTTTCTCCTTAGAAAGTAGAAATACAATATTACAACCTTTCTATTATCCCACCCGTGAATGTACCGAATTAAATAAATAAATTAAACCATACAAAATCAATAGTCCATCAAGTGTCCTAATAAAGTCCAAACTTCCCTAAGTGAATATCCAAAAATAATCCAGTAGAAAATATTCCAATCTTAAAATAATCCTCGTGATACCTCGAAAAAAAGAAATACTATATAGTGCATTATCTTCCAAATATTCAAATACTCTAATAAAGCGCAAAATCAAATCTGTGCAAATTCCAAACCACTCAAATCGTGATACTGGTGATATTGAAAAAAAAAAAATAATGGAATATAATTTTAAATAAAAGTGAACAAATTCAAATCTTAAAGGTGAATACTTCTTTTAGTGAGCACTTCAATAATACAGTGAACACTCAGTGACCACAACAGTACATACAGTGCACACTCCGTGAACAATCAAAGTAGTGATACTAAATACCATTACCCTCTGGAAGTATTCATAGGCTTAGCCAATATCTCTGGTAAGAGTATTGCTTTCAAATTCTTTGACTTCAGGAGTCCATCCTCCATAAACCTCATAAAGATGAAGAAGACTCTTAGAACGGATATCCGAGTATAGAGATAGATTTTAATAAACACTTACATCTGGGTTATCAATTTTCAGCTCCCTGAGTAGCATAGAATAAGCCCTGCAAAGCAAGGGCATAGAAATCACGTTTTCAGCAAACAAAACGTCCCTAACGCGTTTCGTCCCTTCCGGACTTCATCTGAAGGGAACTTGAGGCATCAACAGCAAGGCTCTTACTTTCCATTCATCATACATCTGCATCAGAAACTGGTCAGCAGCTCTGAGGAAAGGGGTTCTTCCCCGAAACGCGTCAGCCATTTGACCGCACTGACAGTGAGAACACATTGCCTGCCGTTGTGGTCATTTTTCTATGCTTTTTAGATACATGCTTCGTCTGCGAGTATGTTTTTATTATTCTTTCACTCCTACAATAAACCTTGGATAATGCACTAGGTGAGTGCGCCACCTGTTTTCTCTGTATCCAGTGGCTGATTTCCCCATCTGAGGAGGGCTGCACCCCTGAAGCATTTCCTTTGGTTGTCGCTGTCCTGGTACCCTTGGCTTCCCTTTTGGCTGTGCATATCCTGAGGCGCTGGAGAGTACATACGATATCAGATACAGATCACCTTTAAACAACCATGGGATCCCTTTGATGACAACCCAGCCCTTAGAGGGAAGACATCCCTATCTCCTGGCTTGCTTTGATGTCCCTTGGAGTTAATACAGGCGCATTTTATATGCGCGTCCGGTGAGTGCGCATTCTCTATATCATTTGCACATTCACTGATCACCAGGAAGCAAGCACCTTAAAGAGCACTTTAAACACCTTATTGAACTGTCTATGAACTGGATTTACTACCATTGATTTGTCACTTTAGGTTCATTATCATTCATTTATTTTTAGCGCTGCACCTATCTTATATTGCTTTTATTAAAGGTTTTTTGGTTACCTTTGTGCATAGCGGCTTTTACTGGATTTTAGAGCCCTCACATCCCTTGTGTATTTTGAAGACAAAAGCGGATTGGTTCCCATGCACAGTTGCTTCAGATTCTGTCCGCTCCAGTTTTAGTAAATTCCCCCCCAGAACATGGGATGTTCCCCAGTCATTTGAAGTGTAAAGAGAAAATAATTTTCGAAGCCTTCAGCCCCATGCACACAGGTCATTTTGCTATCACTCCTAGATGCCTTTCCTCCTGGCAGCAGTATTTTTGGAAGAAAAAAAACACTTGATGTATGTAAACGCATTTAGGCGTGGCAAGCGTTTGTGTGTTCACTTCATTGGCCAGGAGAATCATTTATTCTAGCCATTAAAATGAATGAACTCTTTCAGTGCTTAAAAAAAAAAGAAGGCCACACACCCCTAACAGCGTCAAAAACGTTCCGTGTGCGTGGCGTCTCACACCTACTATGAAGGCTAGTAGTTAACTGAGGGAACAGGAAGTAGAAGGGAGGAGTCTCTCTAAGAACTAATCCAACCAGCCCCAACATATATGGGATCAGAACGTTACCATTGACAAAAAGCTGTAGGTACACGGAATTGAAACTAGATCTCAGTACCAAGACATTTATACATACGCAATGAAATCCACAGCAATGGATACAATACAGTGGCAAAAATAATTGTTTGATCCCCTGCAGATTTTGTAAATTTGCCCTCTTACAAATAAATGAAGGGTCTATAATTTTTATCCTAGGTGTATTGTAAACGATAGAGACAGAAAATCAACCTAAAATCCAGAGAAAAAAAAAATGCAAAAAATTTTATAAATTGAGTTGCAGTTCAGGGAGTAAAATAAGTATTTGATCCCCTACCAACCAACAATGTTTCTGGCTCTCACAGACTAGCTATGTGCTCATGTGGTACCAGGGGCGGACTGACAACTCATGGGGCCCCCAGGCAGTAGGGGATCATGGGGCCTCTGTGTCTTTGCCCACACTCAAACCACACCCAAAAAAGCCTATAAAATCCAGAGAAAAAAAAAATGCAAAAAATTTTATAAATTGAGTTGCAGTTCAGGGAGTAAAATAAGTATTTGATCCCCTACCAACCAACAATGATTCTGGATCTCACAGACTAGCTATGTGCTCATGTGGTACCAGGGGCGGGCTGACAACTCATGGGGCCCCCGGGCAGTAGGGGATCATGGGGCCCCTGTGTCTTTGCCCACACTCAAACCACACCCAAAAAAGCCTATGAAAGGTACCAGGGGCATCTCATGGGGCCCCCTACTGACCCCAGGCCCTCGGGCAGTGCCCATGTTCCCAAATGATCAGTCCCCCCCTGTGTGGTACACAGATTAGTCCTGTCAATATAAGAAGGTGCTCCTAATGACTACTCGTTATGTGTATAAAAGACACCTGTCTATAGAATCTCTTCGATTCAAACCTCACTATCATGGGCAAGACCAAAGAGCTGTCAAAGGACGTCAGGGACAAAATTGTAGACCGGCACAAGGCTGATATGGGCTACAAGACCATCAGCAAGGAGCTTGGTGAGAAGGAGACAACTGTTAGAGCAATTATTCACAAATGGAAGAAATACAAAAAAACCCTTAAAATCACCCTTGGCCTGGAGCTCCATGCAAGATTCCATCTCATGGGGTAAGGATGATCGTGAGAAAAGTGAAGAATCAGCCCAGATGTCACGGTCTAGGTCAGGTTCAGAGACCAGTTGCTACAGCCAGGGGTGGACTGACAACTCATGGTGCCCCCAGGCAATAGGGGATCATGGGGCCCCTGTAACCCTGCCCAAACTCAAAAAAGCCTATGAAAAAGGTACCAGGGGCATCTCATGGGGCCCCCTACTGACCCCGGGCCCTCGGGCAGTGCCCAAGTTTCCAAATGGTCAGTTCGCCCCTGGCTACAGCATTGTAAGGCTTACCTGAAATCAGCAGGGTTGGTACACCAGCGGGCCACCCTGGGAATGACGCAGGCTCCCCTGAGGTGCGGGGTCTAAGTAATAACCGGTTTTCCCCAGAGCTCCTAATGGTGGAGATGGATTTGGCTGCGTGCTAATACCAGGTCACAGATCTCAGGATCCCCCACCAGGGAATGAGCAGGCTGGAAACCAAAAGCGGATCAAACAGATTAGGGATAAAACAGAAGCGGAGTCAGTCACAAGCCAAGGGTCGGTCACCAATGGTAATAGATAGGATGAGGCAGAATCGTAGTCAGTAGCAAGCCAAAGGTCGGTAACGAAGGTGTAGACAGCAGCAGGAACAATAAGCGGGATATTGGCTGGTAAGGCACAATAATCTGGCAAGGAGGAAGTGTATGGACATGGCTTTTATAGGAAGTTCATGGGAGAAGCAAGGAGTTCAAGGTTCAAGACAAACAGGGCCAAGGCAGGATCATCCAAAGAATTGTCAAGGGAGCTGTCCAGCATTCCAGGTGGCTCAGCGAGAAGAAACATTGCCTCTCACCGCAGAGGGCCCAGGTTCAATCCCAGGATCTGACACCAGAACTACACAGGAGGAACTTGTGAATGATCTCAAGGCAGTTGGGACCACAGTCACCAAACAAACCATTGGCAACACACTACACCGACAAGGCTTGAAATCCTCCAGAGCCCACAAGGTCCCCCTCCTCAAGAAGGCACATGTACAGGTCCGTCTGAAGTTTGCCAATGAACATCTAAATAATTCAAAGAAGGATTGGAAGAAAGTGCTGTGGTTAGATGAGACCAAAATTGAGCTCTTTGGCGTTAATTCAACTCACTGGGTTTAGAGGAAGAAAAATGCCGACTATGAGCCTAAGAACACCATCCCTACAGTCAAGCACGGAGGTGGAAACATTATGCTTTGGGGCTATTTCTCTGCTAAAGGTGCAGGCCGATTTGCCTCATTGAGGGGGCCAATGGATTGGGCCATGTATTGTAAAAGTTTTGATGAGAACCTTCTTCCCTCAGCCAGAACATTGAAAATGGGTGGTGGATGGGTGTTCCAGCATGACAATGACCCAAAACATACCGCCAAGGCAACAAAGGAGTGGCTCAAGAAGAAGCACATGAAGGTCGTGGAGTAGTCTAGCCAGTCTCCAGACCTTAATCCTATAGAAAATTTATGGAGGGAGCTGAAACTTCGAGTCGCCAAGCAGCAGCCAAGAAACCTGAAGGATTTAGAGAAGATCTGTAAAGAAGAGTGGACCAAAATCCCTCCTGAGATGTGTGCAAACCTGGGAACCAACTACAAGAAGCGTCTCACCTCTGTGATTGCCAAAAAGGGTTTCTCCATCAAGTACTAAGTCATGTTTTTCTTGGGGATCAAATACTTATTATATTCACAGAACTGCAACTCAACTTATAACATTTGTATTGTGTTTTTATTCTGGATTTATGGTTGATATTTTGTCTCTATCATTTAAAATACACCTATGATAAAAATGATAGACCCTTCATTTCTTTTTAAGTGGGAAAATCTGCAGGGGATCAAATAATTATTTTCCCCACTGTATGGCCTCTTTCCCACGGGCGTTCCGTATGTCCGTTTTTCATCTGTCCGTTTATAGATGAAAAACGGACCCTTATGTATTTCTATGGACTTACAGATGTAAACGGGTGAACATCTTTTTACATCCGTTAATGTCCGCATCCTGTTTTTCTTCCGCAAAAAAACCCAAGAACAGACAAAAACGGATGTAAACGAACCAAAAACGGATGCAGACGGATGTAAATGGATCTAAATGGATGTAAACCATTGTAAACGGATGAAAAACTGATGTAAACCTATGAAAAAATGGATGAAAAAACGGATTTCACACGGGCATTCCGTATGTCTCTTTATCATCTGTCCGTTTACGGATGTAAAACGGACCCCTGTGTATTTCTATGGACTTGCAGATGTAAACGGATGAACATCTTTTTACATGTTCGCATCCGTTAACATCTGTTTTTTTGAACAAAAAAATCCCCTATTTTTCTTCCGCAAAAAAAACAAGAACAGAGAAAAACTGATGTAAACGAACCAAAAACGGATGCAGACGGATGAAAAATGGATGTAAATGGATCTAAACGGATGTAAACCAATGTAAACGGATCAAAAACTGATGTAAACCTATGAAAAAAACAGATGAAAAGACGGATATAAATGGATAAAAAAACAGATTTCACACGGGCATTCCGTATGTCCGTTTTTCATCTGTCCGTTTATGGATGAAAAATGGACTCTCCATGTATTTCTATGGACTTGCAGATGTAAACGGATGAACATCTTTTTACATCCGTTAATGTCCGCATCCGTTAACATACGTTTTTTTTGAACGGAAGAAAACCCTGTTTTTCTTCCGCAAAAAAACCCAAGAACAGACAAAAACTGATGTAACCTAACCAAAAACGGATGCAGATGGATGAAAAATGGATGTAAATGGATCTAAATGGATGTAAACCAATGTAAACAGATGAAAGACTGATGTAAACCTATGAAAAAATGGATATAAATGGATGAAAAAACGGATTTCACACGGGCATTCCATATGTCCCTTTATCATCTGTCTGTTTACGGATGAAAAACAGACCCCCGTGTATTTCTATGGACTTGCAGATGTAAACGGATGAACATCTTTTTACATCCATTAATGTCTGCATCTGTTAACATCCGTTTTTTTGAACGGAAGAAAACTCTATTTTTCTTCTGCAAAAAAATTCCCGGAACGGACAAAAACGGATGTAAACGAACCAAAAACGGATGCAGACGGATGAAAAATGGATGTAAATGGATCTAAATGGATGTAAACCAATGTAAACGGATGAAAAACTGATGTAAACCTATGAAAAAAACACATGAAAAGATGGATATAAATGGATGAAAAAACGGATTTCACACGGGCATTCCATATGTCCGTTTATCATCTGTCCATTTATGGATGAAAAACGGACCCCCGTGTATTTCTTTGGACTTGCAGATGTAAACGGATGAACATCTTTTTACATCGGTTAATGCCCGCATCCGTTAACATCCATTTTTTTAAACAAAAAAACCCCGTATTTTTCTTCCGCAAAAAAAACCAAGAACAGACAAAAACTGATGTAAACGGATGCAGACGGATGAAAAAAGGATGTAAATGGATCTAAATGGATGTAAACCAATGTAAACGGATGAAAAACTGATGTAAACCTATGAAAAAAACAGATGAAAAGACGGATATACAGTGGGGATCAAAAGTTTGGGCACCCCAGCTAACAATTTGTATTAATGGGCATAAAGAAGCCAAGGAAAGATGGAAAAATCTCCAAAAGGCATCAAATTACAGATTAGACATTCTTATAATATGTCAACAAAAGTTAGATTTTATTTCCATCATTTACACTTTCAAAATAACAGAAAACAAAAAAATGGCGTCTGCAAAAGTTTGGGCACCCTGCAGAATTTATAGCATGCACTGCCCCCTTTGCAAAGCTGAGACCTGCCAGTGTCATGGATTGTTCTCAATCATCGTCTGGGAAGACCAGGTGATGTCAATCTCAAAGGTTTTAAATGCCCAGACTCATCTGACCTTGCCCCAACAATCAGCACCATGGGTTCTTCTAAGCAGTTGTCTAGAAAACTGAAACTGAAAATAGTTGACGCTCACAAAGCTGGAGAAGGCTATAAGAAGATAGCAAAGCGTTTTCAGATGTCAATATCCTCTGTTCAGAATGTAATTAAGAAATGGCAGTCATCAGGAACAGTGGAAGTTAAAGCAAGATCTGGAAGACCAAGAAAAATATCAGACAGAACAGCTCGCAGGATTGTGAGAAAAACAATTCAAAACCCACGTTTGACTGCACAATCCCTCCAGAAAGATCTGGCAGACACTGGAGTTGTGGTACACTATTCCACTATAAAGAGATACTTGTACAAATATGGTCTTCATTCAAGCTGAAGTTAAAGAGAGGATGGCTTCTACAAATGGATAATGATCCTAAACACACCTCAAATACCACGGGAGATTACATCAAGAGGCGTAAACTGAAGGTTTTGCCATGGCCTTCACAATCTCCTGACCTCAACATAATTGAAAATCTATGGATAGACCTTAAAAGAGCCGTGTGTGACAGACAGCCCAGAAATCTCAAAGAACTGGAAGACTTTTGTAAGGAAGAATGGGCAAAGATACCTCAAACAAGAATTGAAAGCCTCTTGGCTGGCTACAAAAAGCGTTTACAAGCTGTGATACTTGCCAAAGGGGGCAGTACAAGATATTAACTCTGCAGGGGGCCCAAACTTTTGCAGACGCCATTTTTTTGTTTTCTGTTATTTTGAAAGTGTAAATGATGGAAATAAAATCTAACTTTTGTTGACATATTATAAGAATGTCTAATCTGTAATTTGATGCCTTTTGGAGATTTTTCCATCTTTCCTTGGCTTCTTTATGCACATTAATACAAATTTTTAGCTGGGGTGCCCAAACTTTCCATCCCCACTGTAAATGGATGAAAAAAACGATTTCACACGGGCATTCCATATGTCTGTTTTTCATCTGTCCGTTTACGGATGAAAAACGGACCCCCGTGTATTTCTATGGAGTTGCGGATGTAAACGGATGAACATCTTTTTACATCCGTTAATGTCCGCATCCGTTAACATCCGTTCTTTTGAACAAAAGAAAACCCTATTTTTCTTCCGCAAAAAAAACGACAAAAACAGACAAAAACTGATGTAAATGGACCAAAAACAGATGCAGACAGATGAAAAATGTATGTAAACGGATGTAAACCAATGTAAACGGATGAAAAACTGATGTAAACATATGAAAAAACATATGCAAAAACGGATGTAAACGGATGAAAAAACAGATGTAAACTCATCCGTTTTTTCTTTGAAAAATCGTGACTGAACTGAAGAAAACAAATGGAACGCCCGTGTGAAAGAACCCTAAGTGCTCCAGAGCAGGAGGTAAAAACACATGGGTGAGCCGCGTTTTTCCACCCCTCCCGATCTCTCCCCCTTAAGCAGAGGACAAGGGTATACATATGCCATGGCCATGACGGTCGAAACACAAATTAAACCTCAAGTGAATGGGGCTGTGCCTCAACCGCCCTGCAACCACATGGAATTCCCACAGTAGAGTCACAGTAGTCCAGTCTTTTAGGAGTTAACAGGCGGTGAGGAGCTGACATAATGCCTGTCACTCTGGATCGCTCTTCAGAGGGCTAACAGTGTAAATGAGCCCCGTGTTTGGTTTACATTTAGCCACGATGATATTGTGTGTCACATTCAGTTTGTTTCACAAAACCTGCGATCCCGCACACGCTCACGCTCGCGTTAAAAAAAATCCTTTATTACCCAGTAATTGTTCTCCGGAGCCTTCCCTCCGCGCTCTCTGACAGACGCTGCTGTTCCATCCCCTGCTGCTATTATTAGTTGTCATTTTCTCACATCGTGTGGGTTGTTAATATCCATCCAGAAAAAAAAAATATTTACATTTACGATTCCGGCGACTCCCATACTGTTTTATCTACAATAAAAACATGGAGTATGTACTGTCAAGATGAAGGAGTCGAATTTTCTATGCATGGCGGCTCATTGTTAGCACTGACTATGCATCGTAGCACTGGAGTCTTCTGAGTTCGAAACTCAACAAGAACGCTACCTGCCTGGAGTTTGCATGTTCTCCCTGTGTGGGTTTCCTCCTACATTCCAAAGACAGGACTCAACTCAACTGGTGCAGGCCAGTCAAGTTTTTTTTATATTTACTGTGCTTTTTATGGATACTGAGATAGTCCATTCTTTCTTTTTTTGTAGGGTTTTTATTTCCACTGCTCTAGAGTCCAGTTGCAGCATGCTTTACACTACTGCATCTTCCAGAAGCACATTTGTGAGGTCAGGCACTGATGTCAGGGGAGGAGGCCCGGCTCACATTCTCCGCTCTAATTCATCCCAAGGGTGTTCTATGGGGTTGAGGTCAGGACTCTGTGCAGGACAGTCACGTTCCTCCACCCCAAACTGGCTCCTCCGTGTCTTTATGGACCTTGCTTTGTGCACTGGTGCGCAGTCATGTTGGAACAGGAAGGGGCCATCCCCAAACTCTTCCCACAAAGTTGGGAGCATTAAATTGTCCAAAATGTCGTCTTAAGAGTTCCCCTCACTGTAACTAGGGGGCCAAGCTTACCCCCTGAGGAACAACCCCACACCATAATCCCCCCTCCACCAAACTTCACACTTGGCACAATGCAGTCAGGCAAGTACCGTTCTCCTGGCAACCGCCAAACTCAGACACGTCCATCGGATTGCCAGACAGAGAAGCATGATTGGTCACTCCAGAGAACACGTCTCCACTGCTCTAGAGTCCAGTGGCGGCGTGCTTTACACCACAGCATCCAACGCTTTGCATTGCACTTGGTGATGGAAGGATTGGATGCAGCTGCTCGGCCATGGAAACCTATTCCATGAAGCTCTCTACGCACTGTTGTTGGGCTCATCTGAAGGCCACACCAAGTTTGGAGGTCTTTAGCTATTGACTCTGCAGACAGTTGGTGACTTCTGCGCACTGTGCGCTTCAGCATGCGCTGACCCCGCCCTGTCATGTGACGTGGCCTACCACTTGGTGGCTGAGTTGCTGTTGTTCCCAGTTGCTTCCACTTTGTTATAATCCCACTAACAGTTGAGCGTGGAATATTTAGTAGCCAGGAAATGTCACGGATGGACTTATTGCACAGGTGGCCACCTATCACGGGACCACGCTTGGAGTCACTGAGCTCCTGAGAGCGACCCATTCTTTCACCAATGTTTGTAGAAGCAGTCTGCATGCCTAGGGGCTTGATTGTATACACCTGTGTCCATGGAGGGGATTGGGACACCTGAATCACATGATATGGAGGGCGGGGCCAATACTTTTGGCAATATAGTGTATATAATGTTTGGGGGTTCTAAGTGGTTCTCTAGCAAAAAAAATTAAAAATTTTTACATGTAGGAGAGGAATGTCAGAATTGCCCCCGGCTGTAAGTGGTTAGTGACTCTGTAGTGTTTTTCATTTTTTTTCTAATGTGGTTTTTGCAAATAACCTAATACATTTTTAATGCAAAAAAAATGTTATGTTTTACAGAGATTCCCGTGTGAAGCTTTTAGCATTCTCTTTGAAAACTCAACAAACATATCAAAGGAGTATGCGCTAAAAACAAAACATTATAAATATATATCCACATGTGTACAGTTGCAAGAAAAAGTATGTGAACCCCTTGGGATTACGTGGAGTTTTGCATGAATTGGGCATAAAATGTGCGCTGAACATCATCTAAGTCACAACAATAGAAGAACACAGTCTGCTGAACATAATACTACACAAACATTAGATGTTGCCATGGTTTAATTGCACATAACATGTAAACATTCACAGTGCAGGGAGGAAAAAGTATGTGAGGCCCTAGCTTAATGACTTCTCCCAGAGCTAATTGGAGCCAGGAGTGAGCCAACCTTGACTCCAATCAGTGTGATGATATTGGATGTGTTGCTGACAGCTGTCCTGCCCTTAAAAAACACACACCTGTTTTGGGTTTACTGGTTTCAAGAAGCACTGTCTGATGTGAACCATGCCTCGCAGAAAAGAGCTCTCAGAAGACCTACGATCAAGAATTGTTGACTTGCATGAAGCTGGAAAGGGTTACAAAAGTATCTCCAAAAGCCTTGATGTTCATGTGTCCACGGTAAGACAGACTGTCTACAAATGGAGAAAGTTTAGCACTGTTGCTACTCTCCCTAGACGTGGTCGTCCTGTAAAAATGACTGCAAGAGCACAGCGCAGAATGCTGCATGAGGTAAAGAAGAATCCCAGAGTGTCAGCTAAAGACCTACAGAAATCTCTGGCACATGCTAACATTTTTGTTGACACATCTACAATAAGGAAAACATTAAACAAGAATGGAGTACATGGGAGGACACCACGGAGGAAGCCATTGCTGTCCAAAAAGAATATTGCAGCACGTTTGAAGTTTGCAAAAGAGCACCTGGATGTTCCACAGCACTACTGGCAAAATATACTGTGGACAGATGAAACCAAGATTGAGTTGTTTGGGAAGAACACACAACACTATGTGTGGAGAAACAAAGGCACAGCACACCAACATCAAATCCTCATCCCCACTGTGAAACATGGCGGAGGGAGCATCATGGTTTGGGGCTGCTTTGCTGCCTCAGGGCCTGGACTGATTGTTGTCATTGATGGGAAAATGAATTCCAGAGTTTATCAAGACATTTTGCAGGAAAACGTACGACCATCTGTCCGCCAACTGAAGCCCCGCAGAGGATGGGTGATGCAACAGGACAATGACCCAAAGCATACAAGTAATTCAACAAAACAATGGCTGCAACAGCACAGAATACGCCTTCTGGAGTGGCCCAGTCAGAGTCCTGACCTCAACCCGATTGAAATGCTGTGGCATGACCTTAAGAGAGAGATTCACACCAGACATCCCAAGAATATTGCTACACTGAAACAGTTTTGTGAAGAGGAGTGGTCCAAAATGACTCCAGATCGTTGTGCAGGTCTGATCTGCGACTACAGGAAACACTTGGTTGAGGTTATTGCTGCCAAAGGAGGGTCAACCAGTTATTAAGTCCAAAGGTTCACATACTTTTTCCTCCCTGCACTGTGAATGTTTACATGTTATGTGCAATTAAACCATGGCAACATCTAATGTTTGTGTAGTATTATGTTCAGCAGACTGTGTTCTTCTATTGTTGTGACTTAGATGACGTTCAGAGCACATTTTATGCCCAATTCATGCAAAACTCCACGTAATCCCAAGGGGTTCACATACTTTTTCTTGCAACTGTATATCACCATATATTAAAGTGTACAAAAATAAATAAATATTAAAGTGTCCAAATCAATTTATCTTCTGTGACTTCATAACACTGTGAAAATCCACCAGCAATAGCGCTTGTGCTCTGGGAGCGATGAATAAATGGTGTCCAGATAACAGATGTAATAGTATTGAATCACTTCCAGGTAAGTACTAGTAACCAGCATGAGGAATAGTATATCTCTACCAAGGCAAATACTCTGCAGCCAAGGGTCTCATGGTAAATCTCTCCACTTGAGATCACACCTCCGTATATCCATACAGCACATTCAGGGACAAAAAAGAGAACATAATGGTGCAGTACGTTTTAAAACTATTTATATATTTAATATTTCTCAAAAGACTCACAAACAAGGTGCCCAGACAGACACCAGCTTGTGTTATGAAGTCACAGAAGATAAATTGATTTGGACACTTTAATATTTATTTATTTTTGGACACTTTAATATATGGTGATATACACATGTGGATATATATATATATAATTTTTTGTTTTTAGCGCATACTCCTTTGATATGTTTGTTCACTTTGCCAAATTAATTAATTGATTGCTACACATATATAATTTTTTTGGTGGGAGTTGCTGCTGATATATAATTTGTTGATTTTTGCTGGCGCTTTTCCTTTCTTTATATACTCTTTGAAAACTGACTGTGAAAAAAATCCTCATAAATTTATTGGCAATTTTCTGACAAAGCTTGAACCCAAATCCGCTCGGACTTCAGTCCCTTTTATTCCCTTTAGTGAATGATAACACAAACACATAGTAGAATGGAGTCCTCGTGTCGCTAACGGCTAAAATGTAACATTGTCTTAGCGGGGAACCTCACTAAATACAACTTCCCACTGCGCCAACTGACCGCCCATTGCAAGACCAAAGAATTATCTTGTTACATAAGTAGCTGGAGGGAGACGACGACGGCTCTTTCATGGACATAAAACCACAATAAACCTTGTTTATTTTTGTTCTCTTTGGCGAACGCCTACCGCTTAAACGCCTTTTGAATTTTCCTTTTTTAAAAAAAAAAAAAGAAAGAAACACCAAATTAACTAGTTAGTACAGTGGCTGACCACTTAACGCGTCACATCACGGCGCATTATCGCCACTGGTTTAAAGACTTAATTTGTTTCTGCCAAGGACGCAACACAAAAGGGGGGGGGAAAAGTGTCCCATGCCAACATTTTTTAAATGAAGGTTAATGCTTTCTTTTATTTGATTGAAAAACAAGCAGTTTATTTTTTCTGACGGAGCGAAAGGAAATAAAGGGACCGCGGGGGACTTGGCTGTACTTTGCATTGTGTACCTGCCGACCCCCCCTGGTACACAAAGCCATTTTTAAAGGGACTAAGTGGGCGTATTTATTTCTGGCCTCCGAAGGTTTGACAAGGAAGGATTCAACAACAATTAGCACCAAGTGGACCATAATAGTTTATGCCGCCGCCATTGCCGCTGCAGCATGTTTTGAAGATTAATCCTTGCTTAGCGTCAGTTGTTCTGCTAAACAGAAAAAATTGACGTAAAATGTTGCAATTATGTTCAAACTTTAATGCGTTCCTTGAAAACTGGCATGCCCAAGAGCCGATCGGGAAAATCTATTAACGTATCTCGATTTTATAACCGAGGATGTAAATGTTGCAATTATGTTCAAACTTTAATGCATTCCTTGAAATCTAATGCTGCGCCCAAGAGCCGATTGAGAAAATCTATTAGCAAATCTCATATTTTTTTAGTAGCTTTTTGTTTCAATTTTGTTTCAATTTCTGTAGAAAAATTGAGCCAATTTGTATGTGAACCGATGTACACTTCCTCTGGGCGATCTGTGTGATTATTACTCCATGTCTAAGCTAGGATAGGCGAAATGAACGTAACATTTAATGAACACATGAGGGTCTGAGTGTCACCTTCCACATGTCGGGATTTATATCTCTTGTCAGTAAAGGGGGCAGAAATTTAAGTGTATTCCATAAACGGAAAGTCTATATCAGGGGCGGACTGACAACTCATGGGGCCCCCGGGCAATAGCGGATCATGGGGCCCCTGTGTCCTTGCCCAAACTAAAAAAAGCCTATGAAAAAGGTACCAGGGGCATCTCATGGGGCCCCCTACTGATACCGGGCCCTCGGGCAGTGCCCGAGTTTCCAAATGGTCAGTCCGCCCCTGGTCTATATATAAAAAGAGGGCTAGTGGTTTATTTTCAGCTGTGTAAGTGTCTGGAGCAGGGGCGGACTGACCATTTGGAAAGTCGGGTTAGTAGGGGGCCCCATGAGATGCCTCTGGTACCTTTTTCATAGGCTTTTGGGCTTTAGGTTTGGGCAAGGACACAGGGGCCCCATGATCCCCTATTTCCGGGGGGCCCCATGAGTTGTCAGTCCGCCCCTGGTCTGGAGTACTAAAGTCTATAGGAAAAAATTTATTTATGTATAACAGATGTAGCACCCCACCCCCCTGACACCCCAAAAGCAGGATTTCACTTCCAAGGTCAGGGGTGTGGGGCAGAGGCGTCCCTAGGGTTGGTGTCACCCGGTGCGGTAACACTTGGTGACACCCCCTCTAACGATCCCCGCAGAATGGATCGGAGTCCATCCTGCGGAGATCGTCGGCTTTCTTTACAGAGAGAAAAAAGAAAAGTGCGCCAGACTAACAACTTACCTTTTTTTGGAGTGGGTCCGGTGTCACCCCGTATAGGTTGCATGCCGATCCATTATGCTCAATCCACAGATCGGATCCATCCTGCGGGGATCGTCGGCTTGCTTTACAACTTACCTTTTCGTGGAGCGGTTCCGGTGTCCCCCCGTATAGGTTGCATGCCAAAATCAGGGGTGTGGGGCAGAGGCGTCCCTAGGGTTGGTGTCATCTGTTGCGGTAACACTTGGTGACACCCTCTCCGACGATCCCCGCAGAATGGATCGGATCTGCGGATTGAGCATAATGCATCTGACTCCAATCCATTATGCTCAATCCGCAGATCCGATCCATCCTGCGGGGATCGTCGGCTTTCTTTACAACTTACCTTTTTTTGGAGCGGGTCCGGTGTCACCCCGTATAGGTTGCATGCCGATCCATTATGCTCAATCTGCAGATCCGATCCATCCTGCGGGGGTTGTCGACTTTCTTTACAACTTACCTTTTTGGGAGAGGGTCCGGTGTCACCCCGTGCAGTCGATGTCACTCCCCGCACCTGCCTCGGGACGCCACTGGTTGTAGGGTGACTTTAGGGCCATGGCTAAAACAGCATCATCTAGGTTCTCATGCACACTTGACATTTTTACAGCGGCTGTTTTTGGCTTTTGATGTTTTTTTCTACAGCCAGTAAACCCCCCCAGCGTGTTATCCTATGTGTCCATCCCCAGCGTGTTATCCTATGTGTCCATCCCCAGCATGTTATCCTATGTGTCCATCCCCAGCATGTTATCCTATGCGTCCATCCCCAGCATGTTATCCTATGTGTCCATCCCCGGCGTGTTATCTTATGTGTCCATCCCCGGCGTCTTATCCTATGTGTCCATCCCCAGCGTGTTATCATATGTCTCCATCCCCAGCATGTTATCCTATGTGTCCATCCCCGGCATGTTATCCTACGTGTCCATCCCCGGCATGTTATCCTACGTGTCCATCCCCGGCATGTTATCCTGTGTGTCCATCCCCAGCGTGTTATCCTATGTGTCCATCCCCAGCATGTTATCCTATGTGTCCATCCCCAGCATGTTATCCTATGCGTCCATCCCCAGCATGTTATCTTATGTGTCCATCCCCGGCGTGTTATCTTATGTGTCCATCCCCAGCATGTTATCCCATGTGTCCATCCCCAGCATGTAATCCTATGTGTCCATCCCCGGCATGTTATCCTACGTGTCCATCCCCGGCATGTTATCCTACGTGTCCATCCCCGGCATGTTATCCTGTGTGTCCATCCCCTGCATGTTATCCTACGTGTCCATCCCCGGCATGTTATCCTACGTGTCCATCCCCAGCATGTTATCCTATGTGTCCATCCCCGGCATGTTATCCTATGTGTCCATCCCCAGCATGTTATCCTATGTGTCCATCCCCAGCATGTTATCCTACGTGTCCATCCCTGGCGTGTTATCCTATGTGTCCATCACCAGCATGTTATCCTATGTGTCCATCCCCAGCATGTAATCCTACGTGTCCATCCCCGGCATGTTATCCTATGTGTCCATCCCCAGCATGTTATCCTATGTGTCCATCCCCAGCATGTTCTCCTATGTGTCCATCCCCGGCGTGTTATCTTATGTGTCCATCCCCGGCATGTTATCCTATGTGTCCATCCCCGGCATGTTATCCTATGTGTCCATCCCTGGCGTGTTATCCTATGTGTCCATCCCCGGCGTGCTATCCTATGTGTCCATCCCCAGCGTGTTATCCTATGTGTCCATCCCCGGCATGTTATCCTATGTGTCCATCCCCGGCATGTTATCCTACGTGTCCATCCCCGGCATGTTATCCTACGTGTCCATCCCCGGTATGTTATCCTATGTGTCCATCCCCGGCGTGTTATCCTATGTGTCCATCCCCGGCATGTTATCCTACGTGTCCATCCCCGGCATGTTATCCTATGTGTCTATCCCCGGCGTGTTATCCTATGTGTCCATCCCCGGCATGTTATCCTACGTGTCCATCCCCAGCATGTTATCCTATGTGTCCATCCCCGGCATGTTATCCTATGTGTCCATCCCCGGCGTGTTATCCTATGTGTCCATCCCCAGCATGTTCTCCTATGTGTCCATCCCCAGCATGTTATCCTACGTGTCCATCACCAGCATGTTATCTTATGTGTCCATCCCCAGCATGTTATCCCATGTGTCCATCCCCAGCATGTTATCCTATGTGTCCATCCCCAGCATGTTATCCTACGTGTCCATACACACATAGACTAATCAGCGTTTTTTGGCTGGAGAAAAAATGCTCTAACGCTGAAAAAAGCAGCAAAATGCGGTAAAATGATGCAAAACGATGTTTTTGGACTTTTTTTTGAACAAGAAACAATTTTTTGGGGGTAAAAAAATGCTAAAAAACGCAAACGTGGAAAAACGCCACTAAAAGCGTCAAAACGACACTAAACGCTAATGCAAAAGAACTAAAAAAAACTCACATTTTTTAACGTGACTTTTCACAGCTAATGTTACCAGCGTTATCAAAATGCCCCGTGTACATGGGGACTATTTATTGGCTGTGAGGTAAGTACAGCATGAATACTCTAACGCGTTTTGGCAGTCAGGCCTTAAAGTGGATGGATGTAAAAGCTCACAGTTTTTCACCTTCATGTATACTACGTATGAAGGTAAAAACAACTTCTGTGCAGCAGCCCCCCCAGACCCTGCAGCCCCCCTAAGCCTTGGTTCACATCTGTGTGGGTGATGCCGCTATGGGACCTGCACAAATAGCAGCCGCAACCACCCCCAAAGAGAAATGTGGGACCCGTGGGTGGGTTCCCATGCGGTCTGTGATTTAAACAATAATGCAGGGGCTTCCTTCTTGTCCCGCAAATCGTGGCCCACATGGCGGCACAAGTGTGAACCTAGCCTACTACTTACCATCGCGATCCAGCAGAGGCTCTACTGGGTCTTTCCCTCCTCATTGGCTGAGACAGCAGCAGGAGCCATTGGCTCCCACTACTGTCAATCACATGGTCATTGTGAACCTAGCCTAATACTTACCACCGCAATCCAGCAGAGGCTCTACTGGGTCTTTCCCTCCTCATTGGCTGAGACAGCAGCAGGAGCCATTGGCTCCCACTACTGTCAATCACATGGTCATTGTGAACCTAGCCTACTACTTACCATCGCGATCCAGCAGAGGCTCTACTGGGTCTTTCCCTCCTCATTGGCTGAGACAGCAGCGGGAGCCATTGGCTCCCACTACTGTCAATCACATGGTCTTTGTGAACCTAGCCTAATACTTACCATCGCAATCCAGCAGAGGCTCTACTGGGTCTTTCCCTCCTCATTGGCTGAGACAGCATCAGGAGCCATTGGCTCCCACTAATGTCAATCACAGCCAGTGAGCCACTAAGGAGAGAGCGGGGGCTGGGCCAAGCCGTGCTCCATGTGTGAATGGACACACAGAGCAGTGGCTCGGGTGTGAGCCTTCTCAGGGGCCCGTGCCAGGCCTAACCAGGACAGGGGCTTTTGGAGGGAACTGCAGGGTTGCCTCTCATCTACTTACCATGGCCCTGGCATTTGAGGGGGCTCTGTTCTTTGGTGTCTGCCTGGGGGGACCTTTGGAGAAGTTTACTTTGGATTCAAGTCTATGTCAAAACACACAGACTGTGAGAACTGGAGGACCAGAATACAGATTTGGGGTCTCTGTGCCCAAACCAGTATTGACTGCTCCAAAGGTCCCCCCAGGCACACATCAAAGAATAGAGCCCCCTCAGATGCCAGGGCCATGGTCAGTAGGCAAGAGGTCAGCCTGCAGTCCCCTCCAAAAGCCCCTGTCCCGGTTGGGTCTGTCACATTAATGAGATGGAATGCCTGTTACCCAGATTAGGTGATTCTGTCAGAGAACCGCTTCCTCGCCATTGGGACACAGGACCCCATAGCAAGCAGCTAGCTATAGGGGCACTCAGCAGGAGGGAGAGGCCAGGAGAAGAGCAGGACGGGGCCACTCTGTGGAAAACTATTATTACAAAAAAAATCTACCTTTAATATCACTTTAATCATAGCATGTTTACTCTGGGCGTACATTCCAGCTATAGACTACCTGGTTAATATTAGGATTGGATTTACTGATCTATAAAATCCCAAGACATAACTACAGTAGTCATGTGATCAGCCGATCCTTTCTGCCCCAGGCGTAAAGACCTTGTTTAAAGGGATGCAGAGGCTTGGTGGGAAGGGGTTAAAATAAAACTATGAATTAAAGAAAATATTTGCTTTCGTATATTATTATACGTGCATCTGCACCAAAGGTTTTCACTTAGTCCCACAAAATACCTGTAGATCTAGCCTAATGCAGCTTCCTGTGATGGGGTGACAACGATGCTGCACTACTTCAGAATTCAGAGCAGAGTTGCCACCAGGGGCGGACTGACAACTCATGGGGCCGCCGGGCAATAGGGTATCATGGGGCCCCTGTGTCCTTGCCCAAACTCAAAAAAGCCTATGAAAAAGGTACCAGGGGGATCTCATGGGGCCCCCTCCTGACCCCGGGCCCTAGGGCAGTGCCCGAGTTTCCAAATGGTCAGTCCGCCCCTGGTTGCCACTCTCATGTATGTAGGCAGGTAGAGGACAGGATAGGCCCCTTTAAAGGTTACTCCTCCTACATTGAGGATTCTGGGAGTCCCAATATAGTCAAGATCAGTGTTTCTCAACCTTTTTTCAGTCAAGGCATACTTTATAATTTTGGACAGTCCCGAGGCACCCTTTAAAATTATGGCGAGTCTTAAGGCACCCCATTCTAAAATGTGAAAAACTATTCTAATCGTTTTATATAACGCAGCAACATCCACACATGTAGGACACCCAACATTAAAGGTGATTTATTCTTCCAAAGCAAATACATTTTTGCACATTGGTACTGACTAGTGTTCCCATGTTTCTCTTCTCCATTAGTTTTTCTCCATCACTGAGCTAATGTGACCCAGCATTGACAGAGAGGGGCTGGGGAGGGTCAAACTAGGATGCTGTGCAGGCATCTGACATCCTCCTTATCAATTGATGATGTCATTGGTTGTCAGGACGCTGGTGGCTAGAAGCTCATATAGGCGCACAATGAAAACCTGTGGCTTTGTGTAACTAAAAGGCAGGCTTGTTCCATTCGCTGGCTTGTGTACAAGTCTTGGGCAATTTTTAGACATTTTGTCAAGACACCCCTGCAGAAACCTCAAGGCACCCCAGGGTTCCTGGGCACCCTGGTTGAGAGAGGCTGGTTTAGAGGGGGAAGAGAAGTTAAGAGAGGTTTGGAGAGAGAAGCAGACAAAGCTGCTGTCTGGAGGTTCTCTTTTCTGGAGTCCTGCGGGATAAGATAGCGCTCCAATACATCTTAGAAAGGGAAGAGGTGACAAGGACTTTGTTCCACCTTGGTTTAGAGAAGATCATTCTTGATCGCAATGGATGGGAAATGTGAAGGCCAATTAATTCAGCCAAATTTGAGCAGCGAGTATCTCCTAGTCTGGAAGTTATATATAAAGCACTGACCCCAAGCTGGTCCTGTTTGTGTCAGGTTCTCTCCCCTATAGGGTGCACAGCAGCCAGGCACACAGCAGTCCCTCAGTCTCTCAACCCAATAATAATGATGGGCTGAACACCCCCCTGTTCAAACATTCAAACCTAACAAAAGTTTGACGGTGAACTTAGGACCCAGGACACAATTCACTAAGCAGTATCTTACCACATCAGGGTAAGAAGTAATATATAACACATTTAAAAAAAAATGGCATTCACTAAAAGTGCTACTAAAATACGTCAAGAGTTATTTTATGAGGCCATGTGGTATTTTAGTAGTGAAAACCATGCAGTAATGTATCAGCTAGTAGCGGAGTTCCCTGCTGACAGCTGAATTAAAAAAATAATAATTTGGCAATTGAAAGAAAAATCATCCCCCCATACCAAGCCCTTCGGGTCTGGTATGTGTTTTGAGGGGAAACCCCACACCAAAATTTAAAAAAAATGGCGTGGGGTCCCCCCCCCCAAATCCATATCAGACCCTTATCTGAGCATGCAGCCCAGCAGGTCAGGAAATGGGGGGACAAGAGAGCACCCCCCCCCTCCTGAACCATACCAGGTCATATGCCCTCAACATGAGGGGGTGCTTTGGGGCAGGGGGGCTCCCCCCAAAGCACCTTGTCCCCATGTGTATGGGGATAAGGGCCTCTTTCCCACAACTGTGTCCAGTGGCTGTGGGGGTCTGCAGGTGGGGGGCTTATTGGAATCTGGAAGCCCCCTTTAACAAGGGGTCCCCCAGATCCCGCTTCCCCCATGTGAATGAGTATGGGGTACATGGTAACGCTACGCATTCACAAAAAAATAAGTGTAGTGCAAAAAAATCACAGTAGACAGTCTTTGACAAGTCCTTTATTAAAACAACGATGAAAAATGGCCCCCAAAGTAGATCCAATTACGATACCCGCAGCCTCCACCAACCCGAAAAAAGAAAAAAAAAAAGGCACCGCTCTCGACGCTGGCTCCTGCTGTCTGACAGTTCTTAAATATATAAGGGGCATGGCCACCTAGTGATGTCATCGGGTTACCCCGCTCCCTTGTGACATCATTGACCTGGGAATGCTGGTTGTGCTGTGATTGGCCAAAGCATTGCACCTGACTGGCAGTCAGCTGCACTTCTTTGGCCAATCACAATGCACTATGAGAGCGCAGTGCATTGTGGGACACAGCGAGCGAACATCCCACTGCATGCCTTTACTGTTCGTGTGTTCACTGAACACATAAACAGCCAGTGTTCGAGTCGAACATCAAGCCCATCACTGATCAATAGCCAGGCAGACATTTCCCTTTTTGGGTCTGTTGGTTGAATAACTGGGTTGGGGAATAGGGTGAGCCTTTGGATACTCCAGAATTAGTGCAAATTGAACTGAGGACACTCTCTAGAAAAACAAACTTCTTCAAAGTAGACCTCTCATATAAGAGTATGTGGACAAAAAAGCTTCAGGGGGATCCCACATCGGAAACAGCCCTGAGCAGCTCTGGAACAGTCTCTTGCAGAAAGCCTTAAAATCAGCAACAGAGTCTCCAGGATTCTTCTCAGGCCTCTATTCGCCGTGTCCCTATATACATGGATGTCTTCTTCCAGTATGAGTCAGACTCTGTACCGTGAGCTTCCAGGCCAGGTCCTTAGCAGACTTTATTTTGGACCGTTCCTTTTAGCTTTAGGAATTGGCCCCCTCCCAGGTTTCTCTTAGTTAAAACCACATTGAACCAGTTGTAGCTCCATTGCATAGTCCAGGAAGGCAGACAGTCCCTTCAGGCTAGGTCTCCAGCCACCAGGCAGAAGATCCTGCTGTTCCAGGCCCTAGACTATGTATGTCCACCTCATCCCCCTGCTGGTCACTCTCCTAACCAGTGATTGGCTGAAGCATATTCAGGTTGCTTACATGATAACCCGATTCCTATGTTTCAGAACAAACCAGAGTTTTCCAGAAGGCAGGGAGGAGCAATCAAACTTGCAGCCTGTGAAACCCAGAACAGCTAAATGAAAAGCAAAAAACAATCAACCTTCTCCTCTGGCTACAGGGAAGCCACATTTGCCAAACCAAGCAACAACTTAACTAGAAGGGTGCTACATACACTATCTCTACCGTGTTAGTTATGGATTTAATGAAGTTGGATCTGTTATGCTGCCACTCAACTTCATGCAGTAAAAGGCGTTTATTGACAGACGTTGGCCTCCGTGTGAATGTTTGAACAAGGGATTTGATCTACATTCAAACCTGGGGAGTATCATAGTAGACATTATCTGTGTAAACCTGGTTGTCGATCCTGGGAAGGAATGAGGGTCCAGTGTGTGAATACCCATGGAAATGAAGGTGTAAGGGAACCGACCCAGACTGCACTTGGGTACTTTCGTTAGAATACCGCTTCCCTGTCCGAAGACTAGACGATACCAGTCTTGAAGTAAATAGGAAACAGACTACTTTATTTTAACACAGATACAAGATATATACATTCAAGGGAACAACCCCCCCCCCCTGCATAATGACATAAGGCGGCGCAATCTACATTTAGTAACAAGAGACACACCAACAGACAGTCCCATCAGGAGGGAAGGCTGCTGGAAACACCCCCCACCAAGTCAATACACAAACACATACATCCCGTAATAGTTTGCTCCCAAGCAAGACACACAATAGAACAATGGGATGCAACCACATGGCATTAAACCATCTACAACCCCCCACCCCAATATTAGGACAGATCACCCTGTACCCCTAATAGGCACAGGGTGACATACACATAATAGGGATATGAGGAGTTGAGACGGGGGTCTCCCCACCTCTCCAAAGTGAGCTGGGTTACATGGGCCCCCCACCCAAAGTGACTTCCGTCACAGAAGGGGTTAAACAGGCACAGCCAGGAGGGTTCCCGTCTCTGGCCACCATCCTCACACAGGGGGGTACAATTTGGGCTGAGAAGCATTTTTGCCCAGGAAGTCGGTAGAACTTGTAGGGTGATCTGGCTGCTCGCTATGGTCATACATGAGGTAGATATCAGGGTCCTGTCCATGGCAGAAGTTCTGGAAGATCTGGCATTTCTGCCAGTACTCTGTATAGCCGCAGAAGGACACATCAGCCTCGGTTTGGTGCCAGATTGCCTTTATAAGGAGGCTCATCACTTCCTCAAGTTGCTGGATGATCTCTAGCTCTCCGTGCCCTCTTTCTGTTTCCTGTGACTTTGACCTATGATTTCCTGTTACCGACTCGGCTTGCTCCTGGACCTGTCTACTCTGCTTTATCCTTGATCTGACCTCGGCCTGGCTTACGGATACTCTCTCTCTCTCGCTCCTCTGTGTATGACCTCGTCTATCCCATCTGACTACGTCTGCTCTGATTCCCACCTGTTACCTGACCTTGGCTTGAACCAGCTACCCAGTAAACATCTAAATCCCGGAAGGGCTTGCATACCACGTACAGGCGCCTCCTGTCTGCAGACGTATCTCCACCAACTCTGTGCTTCTGAGTGGACCACCAACCAGCACTCCTACAGGCGACCTGTGCAACTTTGGGCCCGACTCCCGCTGTCCCACTCTCAGGGGACTCCGGAACTTAGTCGCAAGGGAAGCCCTCTCTCCATTGGCCTCCATCACCAGGTACGTGATAGTAGCCCTGGTCCAGCCTACATGTAGGCTGCATCTACTTGAGCTACATTGGGATGAGAAGATGTTGCAGGTTGGAGTGGCTATCAGTATTATCACTGCTAAATCAAAAGCCCATAGGTTATCATTGAGCACCCGGACAATCCTAGTCCTATCTATTGATGTTTGTATGGACCGCACTGCCTCTGCTTCCAATGCACCTGGGCCACCCGGCTTTTATCTCCATCTTCGGGAGGCCTGCAGAGCATGCTACATGCTACATTCAGTTCAGGGTGATTCAAATGTAACATTTTGATGCTGAAAAAAGGAAAAAAAACTCTTTATGTTTTGCATGTGGCCCCTTGTTGTGTCTGACATTGGGGATATATATTTCAGAATTTGCAGATTGAGGTATAAACATTCCCCACACCTGGGATCTGCAAAGCCGAATCGAACACAAAGTGGTTATTAAATAGACAATACTCACTTATCCCGTGGGAGAAAAGCAGCAGCGCGGCAAACGCCTCCCTACTCTGCTCAGCAAATGAATGTTGGCATCATTAAAAAAATGACTTAAAGGGCGCGCGGGTATTACATTTCATTCCACGGAATCCTCAGATTTGGTTTAATAGAGGAAAGTTTTCCTTGGAATTAGACCAGGAAATTCTGCGCACAGAGCAAAATGTCTTCTGAAGACAGAAAGGAAATTGACCTTTGTCATCTCAGGGTAGCACTACCCCCTTGGGGGTTGCTGTTGATTTGGGTCACCCTCAGGGGCGGACTGACAACTCATGGGGCCCCCGGGCAATAGGGGATCATGTGGCCCCTGTGTCCTTGCCCACACTCAAAGCACACCCAAAAAGCCTATAAAAAGGTACCAGGGGCATTTCATGGGGCCCCCTACTGTCCCCGGGCCTTTGGGCAGTGCCCGAGTGCTCGAATGGTCAGTCCGCCCCGGGTCACCCTATAGTCCTGCACGGCCAGGCAATCTGCATCCTTCACACAAGTCAGAAATCAGTACTTGAGCTTTCTTTTTTTTTTTTTTTGGTTTTATTGAGGGGATTTTGAGCTGGGATAGGGTGAGGGATGTACAGGATGGCCAAGGGTACCGATGAACTGAGGACAACTTCCTGGAACTATTTTCATGCCTCACAGTCTCTGTTGGAGAGCTAGCCAGTGTCTCCTTAGTGTACCACCCTAGATCCCAGATGAACTTCTCCTCTTCACCCAGCAATCTGGAGGTATCCCTGAGCAGGGGATCTGGTTCCTGTCCCTTTAACCACTTGCCGACCGCAGATAGCCAAATGACGGCTTCAATGTGGCCGGCCAGTTCTGGGAGGGCGTCATATGACGTCCTCCCAGACCGCACTCTCCCACGTGCCCCTGGGGTCGCACACCCGGTGATCTCCATGATTGCTGTGTTCTACGGACACAGCTGATCATGTGATGTGGTAATAGGCCTTTTACCACGTGATCAGTTGTATCCAATGACAGAGGAGATCACCAGTAAATGCAGTTGCCGGTTACCGGTTGCACTTTCCTCATGATGTCACAACGTGAGGAAAGTACTGCCTATAACCGGCAATTGTCAGAGGAGGGATCGGCACCGATCAGCAGGGCACTGATAAGCAGTGCCCAGCAGTGCCACCCACCAGTGCTGCCTACCTGTGCCCAGCAGTGCCACCCATCAGTGCCGCCCATCAGTGCTGCCCAGCAGTGCCACCCGTCAGTGCCCATCAGTGACGCCAGTCAGTGCTGCCAGTCAGTGCTGTCAGTCAGTGCCACTCATCAGTGCCACCTATCAGTGTCCATCATTGTTGCATATCAGTGGCAGCTCATCAGTGCCGCCTATCAGTGCTGCCTATCACTGCCCATCAGTGCCGCCTATCAGTGCCCATCATTGTTGCATATCAGTGGCAGCTCATCAGTGCCACCTCATCATTGTTGCCTATCAGTGCCCATCATTGTTGCATATCAGTGGCAGCTCATCAGTGGCCGCTCATCAGTGCCACCTCATCAGTGCAGCCTATCAGTGCCCATCAGTGCTGCCTATCAGTGCCACCTCAGTGCCGCCTATCAGTGCCCATCCTTGCTGCATATCAGTGCCAGCTCATCAGTGCCAGCTCATCAGTCCCACCTCATCAGTGCCACCTCATCAATGCAGCCTATCAGTGCCCATCAGTGCTGCCTATCAGTGCAGCCTCATCAATGCACATCAGTAAAGGAGAAAAATTACCTGTTCGCAAAATTTTATAATAGAAACAAAGGGAAACTTTTTTTTTTTAAAAATGTTGCACTTTTTTGTCTATAGTGCAAAAAATAAAACACCCAGCGGTGAATACATACCACCAAAAGAAATCTCTACTTGTGTGAAAAATATGATAAAAATTTCATATGGGTACAATGTTGCATGACCACGCAATTGTCACTCAAAGTGTGACAGCGCTGACAGCTGAAAATTGGCCTGGGCAGGAAGGGGGTGACAGTGCCCTGTAGGCGAGGGGTTACATAGGTGATCAGTCACATGTAGGGGGTTAATCTGGTTTCCCACCAGAGTGCTCCTTCCCGTATCCGCCCAGGGGGGTGCAGGTGTACTCACTCAGATCCTCTCCTGTACCGCTTGTGGATTGGCTGCTGCTACCAGGCCTATCA
Source organism: Staurois parvus (assembly GCF_062004578.1). Lineage (NCBI taxonomy): Eukaryota > Metazoa > Chordata > Amphibia > Anura > Ranidae > Staurois > Staurois parvus. The sequence continues at coordinate 607,856 of NW_028317975.1, forward strand.
GCTGGGCTGCTCCTTCCCTGCCACACAGGTGGTCCTCTCCTGGGGGGCCAGTGAGTTCCAAGCCTTCCGCCTTTCCAACTCCAGGCTCACAGGCTGGCCCCATCCAATTAGACCTCCTGCCAGCCTCCTGCTCTCAGCCTCACATCTTCCTCCCCCGATTCTGCTGCAGTTGAGCAGGCTCCAACACTTTTTAGGAGTGTCCAGCCCCTTTCCAACCTCTTTTTGGGGATTGGCCACTGCTCAGATCCACTCTCTGCCTCCAAGGCCTTCCTCCAAAAGCCCCAGAGCAGGGGGGAATTCCAGAGGGGCTGGCCTGTAGAGCCTCTCAGCCATGACCACAAGAAAAATTTTGCCTATAGTTCCTCTATCACTCTTCTATGTTTCTATGTTAGCTGAAAATAAAAAAGGGGAAAAAAAGGACTCAAAGAAGCAAAAATAGAGTTTTTCTTCAATCCCAGCATCTAAAAAAAATTGTAAATGGCTTCAAACATGCCACGGCAAACATAGATCCATACCTAAACAAAAGAGCTAAAATTAAAAAAATAAACAAATTGGGGCAGTATTAGCCTTTAACACTCTTCTATGTTAGCTAAAAAAAAAAGGAAGAGAAAAAAGGTGTTTGGACATCTAAAAAAAACCTGTAGTTTCAAACATGCCAGGACAAACATAGATTTATACTTAACCATAATAATTAAAACAAATAAATAAAATAAAAAAATTAAATGAAAAAAATGAGGACAATGTTTCAATGTCAGCTAAAAAAAAAAAAAGAAAGAAAGAAAAATGAAAAGAAGAAAAGAGAACAAAGAAAAAAAACTAAAAAACTGTAAGTGGATTCAAACATGCTATATATACTCAGACAAAAAAAGTAAAAAAATACATAAACACATAAAAAAATTCAAATAGGCAGACTTGATTGACCAATGGCCTTTATTTCTGCAGTCACTTTCCTGTTTCTATTGCTAGCTAAAAGAAAAAAAAAAAGGGGGGGGGGGTTCTTTACCATCTAAAATACTGTAAATGACTCCAAACATGCCCAGGACAAACATAGATCTGTAGGCAAACAAAATAGTTACAAGAAATAAATAATTAAATAAATAAATAAGCTGAAAAAAAAAATATACAAAATAAATAAAAAATAGCTCATGCATCTTCAAAAACTCTAAGTGGATTCAAATTCAGACACAAAAAGTTAAGAGTAAATTAACAAATAAATAAATACATTAAAATAATAATAATAATAATAATAAAAAATTAAATATATATATATATATATATATATATATATATATATATATATATATATATATATATATCCATCACCCTTCTATGTTTCAATGTTAGCCGAACAAAAAAGTTACAAGAAATAAATAATTAAATAAATGAATAAGCTGAAAAAAAAAATACATAATAATTAAAAAATAGCTCATACATCTTCAAAAACTCTAAGTGGATTCAAATTCAGACAAAAAAAAGTTAAGAGTAAATGAACAAATAAATAAATACATTAAAATAATAATAATAATAATAATAAATTAAATAATTAAATATATATATATATCACCATCGCCCTTCTATGTTTCAATGTTAGCCGAAAGAAAGAAAATTTATATGTATATATATATATAAATAGCTCAAGCATCTTTAAAAACTGTAAAACTCTAAGTGGATTAAAAAGCAGACCAAACATTTAAAAGTAAATGAACAATTAAATAAATACATTTCAAAATATAAAAAATTTAAAAAGGGGCAGACTAGATGAACCATTTGGTCTTTTTTTGCCATCACTCTTCTATGTTTCAATGTGAGCTGGAAGAAAAAAAAAATACATATATTAAAAAAATCTCATGCATCTTAAAAAACAGAAAAAACTCTAAGTGGATTAAAAGTAAAAAAAAAAAAAGTTAAACGTAAATTAATTATTATATATAAATAAATAAATTATATATATATATATATATATAGGGGCAGACTTGATGGTTCACTTGGTCTTTTTTTGCTATCACTCTTCTATGTTTCAATGTTAGCTGAAATATATAAAGAAATATATATATCTATCCTGAACTCAGCGGCCAGACTCATCCACCTCACCAACCACTCCGCTTCTGCCACCCCCCTCTGTCATTCCCTCCACTGGCCTCCACCCCCCTCTGTCATTCCTTCCACTGTCCTCCACCCCCCTCTGTCATTCCTTCCACTGTCCTCCACCCCCCTCTGTCATTCCCTCCACTGGCCTCCACCCCCCTCTGTCATTCCTTCCACTGTCCTCCACCCCCCTCTGTCATTCCTTCCACTGTCCTCCACCCCCCTCTGTCATTCCTTCCACTGTCCTCCACCCCCCTCTGTCATTCCTTCCACTGGCCTCCACCCCCCTCTGTCATTCCTTCCACTGTCCTCCACCCCCCTCTGTCATTCCTTCCACTGTCCTCCACCCCCCTCTGTCATTCCCTCCACTGGCTCCCGATTGCCCAACACATAAATTCAAACTATCAACATTGACATACAAAGCCATTCACAACGCTGCCCCAAACTACCTCACTGACCTGATACCCAAATACCACCCTACCCGTAATCTTTGCTCCTCACAAGACCTCCTACTTTCTAGCGCCCTGGTCTCCTCCTCCCACGCCCGACTACAGGACTTCACCAGGACTTCCCCCTACCTCTGGAACTCACTACCCCAATCCATCAGACTGTCACCTACCCTCCTCACCTTCAGGCGCACCCTGAAAACCCATCTCTTCAGGGAAGCCTACCCCGCCCTCACCTAACAGCCGATCTCCTCCACTCCTCCCAGCACTCCATCCCCCACAGCCACTTCCTCCTGTACCACCATCCCCTCCCTCCTAGATTGTAAGCTCCAAGGAGCAGGGCCCTCGAACCCCTCGTGTATTGTATTACTGTATTGTCTCATGTTCTGTCCCCCACTATAATGTACAGCGCTGAGCAAACTGTTGGCGCTATATAAATCCTGTATAATAATAATAATATATATATATATATAATAGCTCAAGTATCTTAAAAAAGTGGATTAACCATTTCAATACCGGGCAGTTTTACACCTTCCTGCCCAGGCCAGTTTTCAGGTTTCAGCGCTCTCACACTTTGAATGACAATTGCGCGGTCATACAACATTGTACCCAAACTAAAATTTTATCATTTTCTTCACACAACTAGAGCTTTCTTTTGGTGGTATTTAATCACCGCTGGGGTTTTTATTTTTTGCTAAATTAACAAAAAAAGACAAAAAATTTTGAAAAAAAAACACGTTTTTCTTTGTTTCTGTTATAAAAGTTTACAAATAAATAATTGTTCTTCATAAATTTAGGCCGAGATGTATTCTGCTACATGTCTTTGGTGAAAATAACCCAAATTAGGATGTATTATTTAGTTTGTAGGAAAGTTATAGAGTTCACAAACTATGATATAGATCTGAATATTGATCAATCCTGAAGTACTGACAGCCAATCTAATTTCTTGAGGTCCAAGAATGTCAGAACAGTACAGATATCCCCCAAATGTCAGGACAGTACAGATATCCCCCAAATGTCAGGACAGTACAAATATCCCCCAAATGTCAGAACAGTACAGATATCCCCCAAATGTCAGGACAGTACAGATATCTCCCAAATGTCAGAATAGTACAGATATCCCCCAAATGTCAGGACAGGACAGATATCCCCCAAATGTCAGGACAGTACAGATATCTCCCAAATGTCAGAATAGTACAGATATCCCCCAAATGTCAGGACAGTACAGATATCCCCCAAATGTCAGGACGGTACAGATATCCCCCAAATGTCAGGACGGTACAGATATCCCCCAAATGTCAGGACAGTACAGATATCCCCCAAATGTCAGGACAGGACAGATATCCCCCAAATGTCAGAACGGTACAGATATCCCCCAAATGTCAGAACGGTACAGATATCCCCCAAATGTCAGGACAGTACAGATATCCCCAAATGTCAGGACGGTACAGATATCCCCCAAATGTCAGGACGGTACAGATATCCCCCAAATGTCAGAACAGTACAGATATCCCCCAAATGACCCCTTTTTGCAGAGTAGACAGTCCGACGTACTTCATAAGAGGCATGGCGAGTTTTTTGAAGTTGTATTTTTTTTGTCATAATTTTTCGGAAAATTAAAAAATTAAAAAAATTATTTTCACTATTTTTTTTTTTTACATACTGTCACCAGTGCAGTACAGCGTCATCATATAACTGGCATGGCGGTGATCAGGGACACTGACTGGTGACAGTATGAAAAAAAATATATATATATATATATTTTTTTATTAATTTTAATTTTTTATTACTTTTTTTTATTTTTTTTAAGATTTTTTTTTATATTTCACTATGACCAAAGTAGTACAATGTTTCCATAGTAACATTGTACTACTTTGGGGAAGTGATCAGTATTTTTTTTTTTTTTTACACAATTTGCTTATTGCAAAGAATTACTTTGCTATAAGCAAGCATTTACCTGAATGACATCGATTCATTCAGGTTTTTTTTTTTTTTTTTGTGCTTAGCTGTGATTTGGCCACAGCTAAATCACATGACATGTGCATGTGACCTGCTGGGACCATTCACAGCTAGACACTAGTATACAATGGATGGCATGAATGAAGCCATCCATTGTATACAACTGTCATGTGACCTGCTGTGATTGGTCACAGCAGGTCACATGGTACCGGCAACGGGGGCCGATACTCAGATCTGTCATCGACCGTGTTAGAGGTACACGGCCGGTGACAGATCGCGCCGCTGCGCGGCTCTGCAACCGCGCGAACTGCGCATGTGCGGGAGCATGCCAAATGGCGTGCACCCGGAAAGCTGAAGCATTTTTGCGGCCGCCAAATGGCTATAGGCCGGGCGGGTAATGGTTAAAAGTCAGACAAAAAAGTTAAAAGTAAATGCACAATTAAATAAATACATTTACAAATATAAAGAATGTAAAAAAGGGGCAGACGTCATGGACCACATATGTTTCAATGTTAGCTGAAAGAAAAAAAAAACTAATAAATACAGTGGGGATCGAAAGTTTGGGCACCCCAGCTAAACATTTGTATTAATGTGCATAAAGAAGCCAAGGAAAGATGGAAAAATCTCCAAAAGGCATCAAATTACAGATTAGACATTCTTATAATATGTCAACAAAAGTTAGATTTTATTTCCATCATTTACACTTTCAAAATAACAGAAAACAAAAAAATGGCGTCTGCAAAAGTTTGGGCACCCTGCAGAATTTATAGCATGCACTGCCCCCTTTGCAAAGCTGAGACCTGCCAGTGTCATGGATTGTTCTCAATCATCGTCTGCGAAGACCAGGTGATGTCAATCTCAAAGGTTTTAAATGCCCAGACTCATCTGACCTTGCCCCAACAATCAGCACCATGGGTTCTTCTAAGCAGTTGTCTAGAAAACTGAAACTGAAAATAGTTGAAGCTCACAAAGCTGGAGAAGGCTATAAGAAGATAGCAAAGCGCTTTCAGATGTCAATATCCTCTGTTCGGAATGTAATTAAGAAATGGCAGTCATCAGGAACAGTGGAAGTTAAAGCAACATCTGGAAGACCAAGAAAAATATCAGACAGAACAGCTCGCAGGATTGTGAGAAAAACAATTCAAAACCCACGTTTGACTGCACGATCCCTCCAGAAAGATCTGGCAGACACTGGAGTTGTGGTACACTATTCCACTATAAAGAGATACTTGTACAAATATGGTCTTCATGGAAGAGTCATCAGAAGAAAACCTCTTCTACGTCCTCACCACAAAAATCATCGTTTGAACTTTGCAAATGAACATATAGACAAGCCTGATGCATTTTGGAAACAAGTTCTGTGGACCGATGAGGTTAAAATTGAACTTTTTGGCCGGAATGAGCAAAGGTACGTTTGGAGAAGAAGGGGCACAGAATTGAATGAAAAGAACCTCTGTCCAACTGTTAAGCATGGGGTTGGATCAATCATGCTTTGGGGTTGTGTTGCAGCCAGTGGCACAGGGAACATCTCACGAGTAGAAGGAAAAATGGATTCAATAAAATTTCAGCAAATTTTGGATGGTAACTTGATGCCATCTGTGACAAAGCTGAAGTTAAAGAGAGGATGGCTTCTACAAATGGATAATGATCCTAAACACACCTCGAAATCCACGGGGGATTACATCAAGAGGCGTAAACTGAAGGTTTTGCCATGGACTTCACAATCTCCTGACCTCAACATAATTGAAAATCTATGGATAGACCTTAAAAGAGCAGTGCGTGACAGACAGCCCAGAAATCTCAAAGAACTGGAAGACTTTTGTAAGGAAGAATGGGCAAAGATACCTCAAACAAGAATTGAAAGACTCTTGGCTGGCTACAAAAAGCGTTTACAAGCTGTGATACTTGCCAAAGGGGGCAGTACAAGATATTAACTCTGCAGGGTGCCCAAACTTTTGGAGACGCCATTTTTTTGTTTTCTGTTATTTTGAAAGTGTAAATGATGGAAATAAAATCTAACTTTTGTTGACATATTATAAGAATGTCTAATCTGTAATTTGATGCCTTTTGGGGATTTTTCCATCTTTCCTTGGTTTCTTTATGCACATTAATACACATTTTTAGCTGGGGTGCCCAAACTTTCGATCCCCACTGTATATAAAAAATTGAAAAAAATATCTCCTGCTATGTAAGGAAGTTCTGCTCTAGAAAAAATACGGAAGCAAAAATTTTGACTAAGATGACCCTCTATTGATTTTTTTCTTCTTTTCTAAGGTTGCAGATATCTTCCTACAACTACATGACGGATAGTCTGGTGAAGGCAATCCTCCGCCGGCTGCGCATTGCAGTACATCGTACGTTTCATCATTTTATTTTTTTTCTTGGAAGAGAAAAGAAAACAGATTCTGCTTGTAGTGTATTTTTTTTTTATTTTTTCACCACTGAAACATGTCTTTTTTATAAATGTAGACAGGCGACAAGAAGCGCAGCCGATATAAAATGCGTTCGGATATTTCAATACGGAGATAAACAAGAAAAAAAAAAAAAAAACTTGAAAGGTGTAATTCCATTTCTGTCCTCAGACCGACCTCTGCTACTTTCCAGGCTTGTTGGCGGTTTTAAATTTCCCCAGACGGCAGAATTTCCACTGCATTTCTTCCAATTTTCATCCCTTTTCTTCGCTCTCAGACTAATGGTCCAATCAGAGGGCGGCTTGCAACCATAACTTCCCGGGGGGGCCTCAGGGGCATTTCCCTCCGCAGAGTTCAATCTCTGGTAAGTGCTCGGCGGTAGAAGACGCCGGCTCTGCCGTCCTCGTTTTGGGATTTCAAATGATGCAATTAGACCGGCGCGGAAAGGATCTCAAATAATATTTTATTCATAAAGAACGTATCAATAAATTTATGCGAGGAAACGTCCGTTTTTCAGAGACCTTAATGGCTTCGGGTGCCGAAAAGATAATTTCGTCGGCGTTGCGGCACCGCTGGGAAAAACTCAGCCGGGGAATGCTAATCGTTCAGCCGGAGAACATCGGTGGTGGGTTGTGCAGGAGGACGTTGATCCCGCCATCGGACAGGAGATGTCTATCATCATGGCGGACGCCAGAGGTGGTTGTATAATATATGGGATCATTATGTCATCATTTCGCAGATCTCCGCGGCGGCTGCGGATACACCTGGGAAGAGCGATTCAGAGAGCAAGAGAATCCGCAAGTTTCTGATGTGATCCGGGCGACTCTGCAACTGCGCTAAAGAATATCCGCCACCATTTTCCTTAAGCCTGGGACCGCACCGCATTCCTGCGCAAATCACATGCGATTTGTGTGCGGTGCGATTGGAGCCATACAAATCGCACGTGATTCGCACAGGGACCGCACCACATTCCACCGCAAATCACATGCGATTGGAGTCATACAAATTGTATTTGATTCGCACAGGGATCGCACCACATTCCTGCGCAAATCACTTTTGATTTGTATACGGTACGATTGAAGCCATACAAATTGCACGTGATTCACACAGGGACTACACCGCATTCCACCACAAATCACATGCGATTTGTGTGTGGTGCGATCGGAGCCATAAAAATCGCACACAAATCGCATGTGATTCGCACAGAAACCACACCGCATTTCACTGCAAATCACATGCGATTGGAGCCATACAAATCACACACAAATCGCATGTGATTCGCACAGGAACTGCACCGCATTCCTGCGCAAATCACATGCGATTGGTGTGATTGGAGACATACAAATCGCACACAAATCCCAAAGGAACCGCACTGCATTTATGCGCAAATCACATGCGATTTGTATGCGGTGCGATTGGAGCTATACAAATCGCACGTGATTCACACAGGAACTGCGCCGCATTCCACTGCAAATCACATGCGATTTGTGTGCAATCACAAAGGAACCGCACAGCATTTATGCGCAAATCACATGCAATTTGTGAGCGGTGAAATTGGAGCCATACAAATTGCACACAAATCGCATGTGAGTCGCACAGGAACTGCACCGCATTCCTGCGCAAATCACATGCGATGGTGCGATTGGAGACATACAAATCGCACACAAATCCCATGTGATTTGCAAAGGTACCGCCCCGCATTCCTGCGCAAATCCCATGTGATTTGCAAAGGTACCGCACCGCATTCCTGCGCAAATCACATATGATTTGTGTGCGGTGCGATTGGAGCCATACAAATCGCACGTGATTCGCACAGGAACCGCACCGCATTCCACCTCAAATCACATGCGATTTGTATGTGGTGCAATTGGAGCCATAAAAATCGCACACAAATCCCATGTGATTTGCAAAGGAACCGCACCGCATCCCACCGCAAATTACATGCAATTTGTATACGGTTCAATTAGAGCCATACACATGGCTCTATCCGCACCGCACCCGCACCAAAAAGGCGCAGGACCCTTTTTTTGGGTCCGTACTAGAATCGGATCGCATAGGTATTCACACCTCTTTGATCCGATTTTGCACATCGCTTCCGCGTTTTGCGGACCGATGTAGGTGTGGCGTTAACTTAACCTACACACCCACATCGGTCCGTTTGAACAGGATGCGACTCTGATGCGGTGCAGAATTCGCATTGAAAACGCTGCAAATTCCACACCGCATCAGTGTGAATGAAGGCTTAGGCACAAAAACTTTTCTTTAACCCCTCGCTCTCCTGAGGATCCCCCCCCTTCCTGATCAGGCCATTTTTTGCGATCTGGCGCTGCGTTACTTTAACTGACAATTGCGCGGTCATGCAATGCTGCACATAAATTAAATTTATGTCCTTTTTTTCCCACAAATAGAGATTTTTTTGGTGGTATTTGATTGCCTCTGCGGTTTTTATTTTTTGAGCTATAAACAAAAATAGACTGACAATTTTGACTTTTTGCTACAAAATATATCCAGTAAAAAATGTAAAAAATCTAATTTCATCCTAAATTTAGGCTGAAATATATTCTGCTCCATGTCTTTGTTAAACAGAAAATCCCAATACGTGTAAATTGGTTTACGTGAAAGTTATAGCATTTACAAATGGCGGTATACACCGCGTTCCAAATTATTATGCAAATTCTATTTAAGTGTCACAAAGATGAAATATTTTGTTTTTCAGTGTAACTCATGGATGGCATTGTGTGTCAGGGCTCTTTTGATCACTGAAAACAATCTCGGACACCTGTGATAATTAGATTGGCCGGTGAGCCCAATTTAAGGAAAGACTACTAAAGGACGGCGTTCCACATTATTAAGCAGAGCACCATTTTCAAGCAATATGGGGAAGAAAAAGGATCTCTCTACTGCCGAAAAGAGTGAAATAGTTTGATGCCTTGGACGAGGGATGAAAACATTCGATATTTCACGAAAACGTAAGCGTGATCATCGCACTATGAAGAGATTTGTGGCTGATTCAGAGCACAGACGGGTTGGTGCAGATAAAGGCACATTGAGGAAGATTTCTGCCAGATCCATGCATCGGATCCAGAGAGCAGCTGCTAAAATCCCATTACATAGCAGCAAACAGATATTTGAAGCTGCTGGTGCCTCTGGAGTCCCACGGACATCAAGGTGTAGAGTCCTCCAGAGTCTTACAACTGTGCATAAACCTTCTATTCGGCCACCACTAACCAATGCTCACAAGCAGAAACGGCTGCATTGGGCAGAAAAATATATGAAGACTCATTTTCAAACAGTCCTGTTTACTGATGAGTGCCGTGCAACCCTGGATGGTCCAAATGGATGGAGTAGTGGATGGTTGGTGGACAGCCACCCTGTTCCAACAAGACTGCGACATCAGCAAGGCGGTGGTGGAGTCATGTTTTAGGCCGGAATCATGGGAAAAGAGCTGGTCGGCCCCTTTAGAGCCCCCGAAGGTGTAAAGATGACCTCTGCAAAGTATGTGGAGTTTTTGACTGACCACTTTCTTCCCTGGTACAGAAGGAAGAACTATGCTTTCCGTAATAAAATCATCTTCATGCATGACAATGCACCATCTCATGCTGCAAAGAATACCTCTGCATCAATGGCTGCTATGGGGATAAAAGGAGAGAAAGTCATGGTGTGGCCTCCATCCTCTCCTGACCTCAATCCTATTGAGAACCTTTGGAGCATCCTCAAGCAAAAGATCTATGAGGGTGGGAGGAAGTTTACATCCAAACAGCAGCTCTGGGAGGCTATTCTGACATCTTGCAAACAAATTCAAGCAGAAACTGTCCAAAAACTCCCAAGTTCAATGGATGCCAGACTTGTGATCTGCTATCAGATAAGGGCTCCTATGTTACAATGTAACGTGACCGCTTCAAATGTTTACAAAGTTACAATGTTGGTAAAAGTTTGATTGAAATAGCTTTTGATTTCAGTAAATCTGCTGCAAACACAACAAATGACAATTTTCAGTTCTTTACAACCTATAAAGTGTTTGGAAACTTCCTGTGCGGAATAATTTGGAACAAAAATCCTGTTATCATTAGGAGGTTTGTTCAATAAAATGTGAATTGTAATCTTCTAGTTGTAACCTGAGAATTATGCCGACTGTTATTTACATCAATTATTGAGGGAAATGAGAAAAATATCATTTGCAGAATAATTTGGAACACGGTGTATATACGGGACCGACATTTTTGCAAAGAAAAAAAACATTATTTTTTACTTTTGGCTATTAAACATATCCAGTAAAAATGTAAAACAAAAAATAGAATTTCTTCATAAATTTAGGGCAAAATGTATTCTGCTTCGTGTCTTTGCTGTGTCTGCAGAGAAATCTCCGTGGCGGCTGTGGATACACCCAGGAAGACCAATATAAAGAGCGAGAGAATCCGCGAGTTCCTGTGCTAAAGAATATCCGCCACCATTTTCCTTAAACCACAAAAAAGTTTCTTTAACCCCTCGCCCTCCAGAGGATCCTCCCCCTTCCTGACCAGGCTATTTTTTGCGATACAGCACTGCGTTACTTTAACTGACAATTGCGCTGTCATGCAATGCTGCACCCAAATTAAATGTATGTCCTTTTTTTCCCACGAATAGAGCTTTCTTTCGCTGGTATTTGATCACCTGTGCGTTTTTTATTTTTTGCGCTATAAACAAAAAAAGACCGACAATTTAAAAAAAACAAACAAACAATATTTTTGACTTTTGGCTATAAAACATGTCCAGTAAAATTTAAAAAAAAAAAAAAATTTCTTCATAAATTTCGGCCAAAATGTATTCTGCTTCGTTTCTTTGCTGTGTCTGCAGAGAAATCTCCGCGGCGGCTGCGGATACACCCGGGAAGACCAATAAAGAGCGAGAGAATCCGCGAGTTCCTGATGTTATCTGTATGACTCTGCAACTGCGCTAAAGAATATCCGCCACCATTTTCCTTAAACCACCAAAAAGTTTCTTTAACCCTTCGCCCTCCTCAGGATTCCCCCCCTTCCTGACCAGGCCATTTTTTGCGATACGGCACTGCGTTACTTTAACTGACAATTGCACAGTCATGCAACGCCGCTGCACCCAAATTAAATGTACGTCCTTTTTTTCCCACAAATAGAGCTTTCTTTCACTGGTATTTGATCGCCTGTGCGTTTTTTATTTTTTGCGCTATAAACAAAAAAAGACCGACAATGACTTCTTCCCCACAACAGTGGCCGGTGGTTGTGGGGGTCTAAACTGAAATCTGGAAGCCTCCTTTAACAAGGGGGCCCCCAGATCCTGCCCACCATGTGAATGAGTATGGGGTACATGGTACTGCTACCTGTATATCCTTCCCAGCAACAATAAGACCCCCACCAGCAACAATAGACCTCTCTAGTAATAATGACCCCAGGGGTGGACTGACCATTTGGAAACTCGGGCACTGCCCGAGGGCCCGGGGTCAATAGGGGGCCCCATGAGATGCCCCTGGTACCTTTTTCATAGGCTTTTTTGAGTCTGGGCAAGGACACAGGGGCCCCATGATCCCCTATTGCCCGGGGGCCCCATGAGTTGTCAGTCCGCCCCTGAATGACGCCCAACAACAAAAGATCCCCCCCATCAACAATATATCTCCCAGCCGCCAGCAACAATAGACCCTCCAGCACACCACAGGACCCCTTCCATTACATACATTCAGTGCTGGAGGTGCCAGAACTGCGCTCCCTCACATTTCTGGTGAAAAAAGCCCCGATTGATGCTTGTCTGTCCTAAGGAGAAAACATTTCACCACCATTTACCTTAAAGCTGACCTCCAGGATCAAAAAATATTTTTGAAGAATGTTTTTCAAAGTATACAGATCTACTGTATGACCGCCAATTATCTTTGCAAACCCAGATTTTACCTTGTAAAAGTAGCAGTGACGACATCACTGTGTTGTATGTAGACTGTGCAGAGGGCAGAGCTGTGGGAGGGGCCTAGCATGACTCACCCACTACAGAAAACTATGGGAGGGGGTGGAGACAAGACCAGTCACCCTGGAGAAGGAGAGAGGGCAGCAGTGGACGGTCATTATTACAGGAAGTTTGACACTGGATTACCGTGCAGATCTGGAAGAAATACACAAAGCTCACTATTTCTAAAAAAAAAAAAAAATGCTGGATGAATGCAATAAGCATTCACCCAGCTGTGATGAATTCTGATTATATTTTGCTTAATACATTGATTTCCTATGATCATCAGCTCCATCTAGGGGCCACAATGTGATATGTTTCCTGATTGAGGTATTTCAGGGAAAATATAGCATTATGTCCACTAGATGGAGCTGATGCTCATAGGAAATCAATATAATAAGCAAAATATAGTCAGAATTCATCACAGCCGGGTTAATGCTTGTCATGTTCGTCCAAATTATTTTTAGACAATAAAATAGAGAAAATTGATTTAACATATTCACCTCCTATTGACTTGAATTGAGTTTTTGATATAGAAATATAGAAATGTGACAGCAAAAAAAAAAACCAAAGTGGTCAATCGAGTCCTTTTTTTTATTAACCTCCCTAGTGGTCTGATTATGTCAATGTTTCTGTGCTCAAAGCGGTACTTATTTTTGCATGGAAATATGTAGTTTTTTTATTGTAGGCCTGTAATTCTTAGGAATAACTCACTGAAATCTGTGAGACAAGAGTCTAGTAAACATCCCGGGGAGGATAAAATTTGAAACACGAAATCATAAATTATAATTTAATAAATAATCATAAAAAATAATAATATAATAATAATAAATTTAATTCAATAATATAATCAAACCAAAAACACTGAAATGTGAAATAGAGCGCCAAGTTCTCACATTGCTGAGCAAAGTCGCAGAATCGTTTTCAGTGTCTGATGAGGAATTTCCCCCACGAATCATTATCACTCAATTCTGCAAGTGGTTCTGATTTACTATCGCTGTTCTCTAGCCGCTCTAAAACCGCGTCTGACCTAAAGGGACGCTTTTTGGACGCCATGGACGTTTCTCAGTTTCCAGGCAGAAAGAACAGTAAAAATGCAGGCAGGGCGCCGGACAAAGCACTCGGGACAAAATGTATGTGAAATGGTTTGATGCAGCAATGTTATACTATGTGATTTTAGTGTATTTAGTGAATGTCACTTTTCAAGTTTTCAAATTTCCCGCCAGTTCCGTCCCCCGTACGTCCCGACGTCGCAGGGAACGGAACCCAGAAGACGGATGCCGGCATCGGCCGGAGGACATTGCCGGGGACTCTGCAGGAGGGACATCGCGGGAGTGCAGGACAAGGTAAGTGACCGAGGGATCCCGGAGCAACGCTGCAGTGTATTCCCGAGCAGGGGCGGACTGACCATTTGGAAACTCGGGCAAAAGCAGCACACATTACACTTGTTGGGCACACTGTTAACTCTTTGATTGCCCCTTGATGTTAACCCCTTCCCAGCCAGTGTCATTAGTACAGTGTACAGTAGTATACGGGGCGGACTGACCATTTGGAAACTCGGGCACTGCCCAAGGGCCCGGGGTCAGTAGGGGGCCCCATGAGATGCCCCTGGTACCTTTTTCATAGGCTTTTTTGAGTTTGGGCAAGGACACAGGGGCCCCATGATCCCCTATTGCCCGGGGGCCCCATGAGTTGTCAGTCCGCCCCTGTTCCCGAGTGTGGCTCAGGGTTACCGCTTGTGGTGCTGAAACTTTACCCCGAGCTACACACGGGAATACCGCCAGGGGGGTTTAAACATGTTTCTTGTTTTTTTGGCTGAACCGATATGAACCAAACCAAAGGGTGTGTTTGGCTCATCCCAGGCTGGGACAAACATTGATCTATACTCAGAAAAAAGGTTAAAAGAAGAAAAAATAAAAATAAAAAACAAACATAAAGCTAAAAAGAAATTATAAAATGGACAAGCTTGGTCCTTTTCCCTCTTCTATGTTTCCGTCTTTATGGAGTCCTCCACACACAAAAGGTCATCTTGAAGAAAACAATTGTTGGAATATCAGACCTGAGCAAACCAATTCATTCTGCAGATGGCGCAGCTTCATGAACAAACTTGGCCCCGGGGTCATTGGAAGACACATGAGTCCTTTCTGCCTCCGCAGTCCTCCTCGCGCTTCCTAAGTGGCTGCAATATGCTGCGACGGAAACATGAATGTGGAACTTGGGCTTTGTGTTCGGCTGCGATAAACCCTCTCGGTCCGGCACAAAGACTCGCCAAAGATCTTTCGCTCTTTTGATGGGTTTAGGAAAAGCAAAAAGGAGAGCGCCTGGCTACATTTCAATCGCTGACATAATTAGCCGCTTTTATTGATATAATGAACACTTTTCTGTGGACGGATAATGAGGAAAGCCCTTCGCTGGGTCACCGTACACTCAATCATTTCCAGTGGTTGGCAGCTTAAAGCGGGAGTAATCGTGACTCAGAAAAAAAAAAAAAATCTTCTCCGTGCAAGGTAATGTCATAATGTGCATCACGCACCATCGCATTGTGGAAGACTTACCGTAGGACAAAGCCCTCCGCCGGTGCACTGTCACCACTGACAGGACTTCCATCTTCACCCGGTCTTCCTTCCGGGTTCACGGGTTCTGGTCAATTGATTGGCTGAGCCATAATGACGTCACTCCTTTGCAGGGGCGGACTGACCATTTGGAAACTCGGGTGCTCCATGAGGGCTCCATGAGATGCCCCTGGTACCTTTTTCATAGTCTTTTTTGAGTTTGGGCAAGGACACAGGGGCCCCATGATCCCCTATTGCCCGGGGGCCCCATGAGTTGTCAGTCCGCCCCTGCTCCTGTGCATGCACGTGGGAGCCTTGGCTGTGGCAAAATCTCCAACTCCATTTGCTGAAATGCAGCCACAAACTTGTAAGGAGCCTCCACCATGCTTCACAGTTGCCTGTAGACACTTATTATTGTACCGCTCTCCAGGCCTTCACCAACAAACTGCCTCCTGTTATAGCCACATTTTGATTCATCAGTCCAGAGCGCCTGCTACCATTTTTCTGCACCCTGATTATTATGTTTTCCTGCATAGATGAGTTGCTTAGACTTGTTTCCATGTCGGAGGTATGGATTTTTGGCCGCAATTCTTCCATGAAGACCACTTCTGGCCAGACTTCTCCAGACAGTAGACTGGTATACCTGAGTCCCACTGTTTTCTGCCAGTTCTGTGCTGATGGCACTACTAGACGTCTTCCGATATGGAAGGGAGGTAAGCATGATGTGTCTTTCATCTGCTGCATTGTTTCCTTGGCTGACCACCAGGCCCGGACTGGCATTTACCTGGTGGGCCGGTGGGCCGGGGCCTCATGCTGGAACCAGGGCTGTCTTTAATGCAGGCTGATGGTATGCTGTGAGTGCGGAACAGTTAGGCTGGAGGTGCTGGAGTGGTGAGCGGTGGGGCCAGAGTTACTGGAGCGGTGAAGCCAGAGGTGCTGGAGCAGGGAGCAGTGGGGCCAGAGGTGCTGGAGCGGTGAGCTGTGAGGCCAGAGGTACTGGAGCACTGAGCGGCAGGGCTAGAGTTGCTGGAGTGGTGAGGCCATAGGTGCTGGAACGGTGAGCGACAAGGGCCGGAGCAACAATGAGGCCCAATTGGACAGGAGCAGGAGGAGAGCAGGAATCATTTGCAGTGATGAGGCAGGAGGTGCTGGAGCGATGAGGCCAGAGGTGCTGGAGCAGTGAGATCTGAGGTGCTGGAGCAGCAAGGCTTGAGGTTCTGGAGCGGCGAGGCCTGAGGTGCTGGAGCAGTGAGACCGAAGATGCTGGAGTGATGAGCGGCAGAGGCCGTAGCAACAGTGAGGCCGAATTGGACAGGAGCAGGAGGAGAGCGGGAATCATTTGCAGCGGTGAGGCCGGAGGTGCTGGAGCGGTGAGGCCGGAGGTGCTGAAATGGTGAGCAGTGAGGCCGGAGGTGCTGGAGCGGTGAGGCCGGAGGTGCTGAAATGGTGAGCAGTGAGGCCGGAGGTGCTGGAGCAGCGAAGCCTGAGGTGCTGGTGCGGCGCGGTCAGTGGTGCTGAAGCGGTCAGCAGTGAGGCTGAAGGTACTGGAGCAGCAAGGCCTGAGGTGCTGAAGCGGCGAGGCCTGAGGTGTTGGAACAGTGAGCAGTGGGGGCCGGAGCAACAGTGAGGCTGAATTGGACAGGAGCAGGAGGAGAGCGGGAATAATTTGCAGCAGGAATCGCAGCAGATGTTCGGTGGACATCATGGCTGTGAGTGCTGGAGGAGAGAAGATGGCGGCTGGAGGAGAGGAGATGGCGGCTGGAGGAGAGGAGATCGTGACTGGAGGAGAGGGGACACCATCCGTGGTCTCATTAGGACCCTCCGCCGACGTTGTCAGGCATGCATACAAGCACGTGGGGGCCATACAAACTACTGAGGACCATTCTGAGTTGCTGCAATGACATTTCAGCCAAATGGACTCGCCTGCTGCATCATTTTTTCACTTTGATTTTCGGGGTGTCTATGAATTCAGTCCTCTGTAGGTCGATCATTTTCATTTCCATCAAACAATGGGGCGTCCTTACGTTCCTAACACATCACCCCGTCCATGTCAGTGTAGAGATCCAGCCGGAGATTCTTCCCTATTGAGATCTGATGTGTTTTCAAAGTGTTCTTTTCATTTTTTTGAGCAGTGTACATGCAAATGTTTTTTTCTCAATAAAAAGGTGGACTGAGCGTTTAGGGCCGGTTCACACCATAGAAACACAGTCTGGATGTGTTTCTGAAATCAAGTTTTTCATGCATTTTTGACCATTCCAGTGCATTTTTGATGCGTTCCAGATGCTTTTTGGGTTTATTTGGGGGTCCAGTGTGTTTTTTATGCATTTTTGATGCGTTCCAGTGCGTTACGGTTTATTTTTTATGCATTTTACTATGCTTCAGTACAGTTTTGTGCAAGAAAAATGCAGCATGTGCACCTTTTTATTATTTCTGGAACCGTAACGCACTGGAACTGCAAGCACTGGTGTGAACCATGCCATTGACAACCATGTAACCTACTTTCTGTGCATTTTGGATGCAGAAAAAAAATAAAACGCACTGAACTGCATGTAGTGTGAAGCAGCCCTTAGGAGCCCTGCCACACCGGTACGATTTCAGGTGCGAATTATGAATTGAAATCACATCTAATGAGTATGAATAGCAGTGTCTTAACATGTGCGATTTGCTGCAGTGCGATTTCTAAAGTAGTACTTTTTATGCAGTTTTTTTTTTTCTAACATTCATAGAATATAATGGAAACAGGGGCGGACTGACCATTTGGAAACTCGGGCACTGCCCGAGGGCCCGGGGTCAGTAGGGGGCCCCATGAGATGCCCCTGGTACCTTTTTCATAGGCTTTTTTGAGTTTGGACAAGGACACAGGGGCCCCATGATCCCCTATTGCCCGGGGGCCCCATGAGTTGTCAGTCCGCCCCTGAATGGAAATCGCTCTGCAAATTGCAATAAATCGCAGAAAATCTTCACAAGTAGCAATAAAGTCTTCAAAAATCGCACCTAAAATCTCACTGAAATTGCACATAAATTGCGCAATTTTAAATTGCAGCCTTGTGACCGATGACTAAAACCTGTTCAGGAAAAGAAAAAAAAAAAATTTCCGTCAGAAAGAAAAAGTTTAGCCATAATTTTTTTCAGACTTTTTGTTGCCATTTTCTCTGTTTGCAGCTGGAAGCGATCAATTTTAAGTGGCTGTTCAGTGCTCTCATTGACACCGGCCTGTGATTTACACTTCTGCTGATTGAACAGTTCTGTAATTGCCATTTGTCCCTTTGATTTCTGAAAATCTATGAAGTTTCTGAGTTTACTTAACAGAAAACTCCATTTTGGCTCAAAAAAACAAATAAAAGAAAAGAAAAGAAAAATATAAAAACAAATAAAAAATAATAACAAATAATAATAAAAAAATAAAAACAATTATTATAAAAATAAAATAATAAACATGCACCTCGATGTACTTAATAAATAATACATAAATAAAATAAAAATATACAAATAAATAATAAACAGGGGCGGACTGACCATTTGGAAACTCGGGCACTGTCCAAGGGCCCGGGGTCAGTAGGGGGCCCCATGAGATGCCCCTGGTACCTTTTTCATAGGTTTTTTCGAGTTTGAGCAAGGACACAGGGACCCCATGATCCCCCATTGCCCGGGGGCCCCATGAGTTTTCAGTCCGCCCCTGATAATAAATAAATAATCAAATCATACAAAAATGTAGCGCCACCCCCAAAGGAGCCACTTGGTAATTTTGGGTTCTCTGTTCTTTGCGTGGACTCCAAGAACGATTTCCGCCCCTTTGGCACAACTGGTTGAATAAAAATCGACTGCGAATACAAATAAAGACATTAGTGTGAAATACCTTTTGCCTGGATTTTTTTTTACCTAAGATTTTCTAAAACTGCCCAAAAGACTACACCGTGTTTTGCCATCTGCTGCTGGTGTCAGCTCAAAGTCAACGACACCCCAAAAGCAGGTCGCAAACGCAATGAGTTTGCCTGAACCAGACCGCATGCGATCTGGTTCCATTTTTTTCCCCAAAAAATGCTGCAGGCATGTTTTTGATGCAGATGCAGTGCGTTTTGAGGCATTCAAACTGAATAGGCTCAAATCGCACCGCACAGAATCGCATGTGAATTGCACAGAAATAAGGTGCGGTTCCTTTGCGATTCACAAGCAATGCCTAGTGTGAACCCATGCGTAAAAAAAAAAAAAAAAAAAAATCTTGTTGCTGTGATTGGCTTATTGCTTTAACCAGCAGTTTTTCTCTTATTACAGGAGGATTGATCATGTGATTGTAGCGGACAGGCCCTCCCACTTACCACTCTCTTCAGTTAAATCAGTGTTTCTCAACTCCAGTCCTCATGGACCCCCAACAGGTCATGTTTTCAGGATTTCCATTATTTTGCACAGGTGATTTGATCAGTTTCACTGCCTTAGTAATTACCACAGCTGTTTCATCTGAGGGAAATCCTGAAAACATGACCTGTTGGGGGTCCATGAGGACTGGAGTTGAGAAACACTGAGTTAAATGAAGTTAATGTAATGTTCTGTCTTAGGATCTACAAAGCAGAAGATATGCAATAAAGTTTGGTAAAATCTGCACTGTGCGTGTTATTGATGTAATTTATTTATTTATATTTTTTTAAAGGTGTTTAATTTTAGGGAATTGCGCATTGGGATTTTTTTTTATGCAAAATGAAGAAAATACTATTTAATAAAATAAATAAATAATAATAAATAGTATATGTATAATTTGAAATCTAGTATACTGTATATTTATATAATACACGGCTCAAAAATAATAATAATAAAGGAACACTTTGAAAACCCATCAGATCTCAATGGGGAGAAATCTCCTGCTGGATCTCTATACTGACATGGATGGGGGATGGGTGAGGAATGTAAGGATGTCCCATTGTTTGATGGAAATGAAAATAATCAACAGAAGACTGAATTCAAAGACACCCCGAAAATCAAAGTGAGAAACTGATGCAGCAGGCGAGTCCATTCTGCTGAAATGTCATTGCAGCAACTCAGAATGGTCCTCAGTAGTCTGTGTGGCCCCCACGTGCTTGTATGCATGCCTGACAACGTCGGGGGAGGCTCCTAATGAGACCACAGATGGTGTCCTGGGGGATTTCCTCCCAGATCTGGACCAGGGCATCACTGAGCTCCTGGACAGTCTGAGGTGCAACCTGGCATCGTCGGATGGACCGAAACATGACATCCCAGAGGTGTTCTATTGGATTTAGGTCAGGCGAGCGTGGGGGCCATTCAATGGTATCAATTCCTTCATCCTCCAGGAACTGCCTACATACTCTCCCCACATGAGGACAGGCATTGTTGTGCACCAGGAGGAACCCAGGACCCACTGAACCAGGAGGAACCCAGGACCCACTGCACCAGGAGGAACCCAGGACCCACTGCACCAGGAGGAACCCAGGACCCACTGCACCAGTGTAGGGTCTGACAATGGGTCCAAGGATTTCATCCCAATACCTAATGGCAGTCAGGGTGCCATTGTCTAGCCTGTAGAGGTCTGTGTGTCCCTCCATGGATATGCCTCCAAAGACCATCACTGACCCACCACCAAAACAGTCATGCTGAACCATGTTACAGGCAGCAGAACGTTCTCCATGGCTTCTCCAGACCCTTTCACGTCTGTCACATGTGCTCAGGGGGAACCTGCTCTCATCTGTGAAAGGCACAGGGTGCCAGTGGTGGACCTGCCAATTCTGGTGTTCAATGGCAAATGCCAATCAAGCTCTATGGTGCTGGGCAGTGAGCACAGGGCCCACTAGAGGACATCGAGCCCTCAGGCCACCCTCATGAAGTCTTTCTGATTGTTTGGTCAGAGATATTCACACCAGTGGCCTGCTGGAGGTCATTTTGTAGGGCTCTGGCAGGGCTCATCCTGTTCCTCCTTGCACAATGGAGCAGATACCGGTCCTGCTGATGGGTTAAGGACCTTCTACGGCCCTGTCCAGCTCTCCTAGAGTAACTGCCTGTCTCCTGGAATCTCCTCCATGCTCTGGAGACTGTGCTGGGAGACACAGCAAACCTTCTGGCAATGGCACATTTTGATGTACCATCCTGGAGGAGTTGGACTGCCTGTGCAACCTCTGTAGGGTCCAGGTATGGCCTCATGCTACCAGTAGTGACACTGATCCTAGCCAAATGCAAAACGAAAGAAAAACATCAATTACTAGTGAGTAACATCAATAATTTTTATTGATGTTACTCTGTTTATTGACTATATGGAAGGCTCTATTTGGGTTTGATATATACTCCCACAGTGTTTATTTGTGTGTTTTCAGGTATATGCCCTTATGTGGTTTTATACAAATGAAATGGATACGTCCTGACCCCTGTCTCCAGAACATTGGGTCCATTATGCAATACCAGTCTTCATTTTTTATATTTTCAACCTCCTCCTGGCTTATTTACATCTTCTATTATTGTTTTAAGTTTAGTTTTTACTTTATTTTTTTTCTCTCTCTCTTCCTATTTTATGGTTTTGTTTTCTTCAGCCACATAGGTGTTGTGCCTACTTTGCCCTTTGTGTCCGCCGCGAGGAGATATATTGATGCCCCTGGTAGGCTTGTGGTCACCATGGGGTTTATTTACTAAATCTGGAGAGTCCAAAATCAGACTCCCTTCTGCCTAGAAACCAATCAGCTTCTAACCTCAGCTTGTTCAATGAAGCTTTGGCAATGAAACCTGGAAGCTGATTGGTTTCTATGCAGAAGGGAGTCTGATTTTGGACTCTCCAGCTTTAGTAAATAAACCCCCATGAGTCCGCAAGGGTGAGACTTAATTATCGATCGAAAGTCATCATTATACAATTGACATTTGCTTTATGTTATACTTTTAGTTCAATTTTTTTTGGTTTGTCGTTATTTTAGAACTACTCTTGACTTTTCCTCCTGAAGAAGCAGAGTTAGTCCACGAAACATGTCAATGCTTTTCCCCAAACTTACATCTGTTTAGGGGTGGAGCCATTGTCACTTTGACTGATGTGATGCATTATACTATGCTCTCAAAATATGAATGTTAATAAATGAATGTATAGATGTGTTTGGCGAAAAACATTTTTTATGTAACTATAATAAAGAATACAATTTTTTATATTTACTGTGCTTTTTATGGATACCGAGATAGTCCATTCTTTCTTTTTTTGTAGGGTTTTTTTTTTCCACTGCTCTAGAGTCCAGTGGCAGCATGCTTTACACCACTGCATCTGCTATAATTCATCCCAAAGGTGTTTTATGGGGTTGAGGTCAGGCCAGTCAAGTTCCTCCACCTAAAACTCGCTCATCCATGTTTTTATGGACCTTGCTTTGTGCACTGGTGTGCAGTCATGTTGGAACAGCAAGGGGCCATCCCCAAACTCTTCCCACAAAGTTGGGAGCATGAAATTGTCCAAAATGTCTTGATATGCTGACGCCTTAAGAGTTCCCTTCACTGGAACTAGGGGGCCAAGCCCAAACCCTGAAACACAACCCCACACCATAATCCCCCCTCCACCAAACTTTACACTTTGCACAATGCAGTCAGGCAAGTACTGTTAAGTGCCGCCAAACGCAGACACGTCCATCGGATTGCCAGACAGAGAAGGGTGATTGGTCACTCCAGAGAACACGTCTCCCCTGCTCTAGAGTCCAGTGGCAGCGTGCTTTACACCACGGCATCCGACGCTTTGCATTGCACTTGGTGATGGAAGGCTTGGATGCGGCTGCTCGGCCATGGAAACCCATTCCATGAAGCTCTCTACACACTGTTGTTGGGCTCATCTGAAGGCCACACCAAGTTTGGAGGTCTTTAGCTATTGACTCTGCAGACAGTTGGTGACTTCTGCGCACTGTGCGCTTCAGCATGCGCTGACCCCGCCCTGTCATGTGACGTGGCCTACCACTTGGTGGCTGAGTTGCTGGTGTTCCCAGTTGCTTCCACTTTGTTATAATCCCACTAACAGTTGAGCGTGGAATATTTAGTAGCCAGGAAATGTCACGGATGGACTTATTGCCCAGGTGGCCACCTATCACGGGACCACGCTTGGAGTCACTGAGCTCCTGAGAGCGACCCATTCTTTCACCAATGTTTGTAGAAGCCGTCTGCATGCCTAGGGGCTTGATTTTTTATTTATATATATATATTGCTAGGTCCACTCCTGGCTGATGCCAGAACTTTCTCTAATCTTTGAATAATGTCTTAACACCGTCCCCCTCAAAAACCAATGCCTGTAATATGAAACTGTCAGATCTGCGAATGGGAGATACTGCAGTCTTGACAGATTGATCCCTCCATTGAGAAGCACAGAAGCAGCAACAAACATTTCCCATGAAGCCTCAGTTTCACCTCGGCTGTATTTAAGACTCACGCGGTATTTTGGGAAAGCCATTTCCACAAGGTAAACGGTACTCACGCGTCGCAATGAGCTTTTTTTTTTGCTGCGTTCCCAGGAGCGGGTATAAAATGCAGCATGTTTATTTGATGAAGAGATTCCGCCATAAAATGTATAATTAAAAATACTCCGCTCTTCAAAGAACACCCGCCGTTTATAGAGAGGAGGACGCCTGGGGCGCTCGGCACAGCTGCAGATTTTTGCTCAGCTATGAGGCTGCGGCGGCGTGTTTCACCTTGAGCGCGACGCTCGTCTCAAATTGCCGACTATCAGAAAATCTCCTTGTTTTTTTTTTTTTTGAATGGTTATTTATGACACAATGATACAATGTAACATTCCTGTGAACACAGATACCTGTGCGTCACGTCACACTGCGACTGCAGCTGGACCGGCAAAGCGAGGTCAATGTGGAACTTAAGGCAATATCTTTTTTTTTTTCATTTTGGATAGAGTAAGGAGGGTTATAGCTCCTGTCAGGCTTTTATTTTTGCCATCTGTGTCTCATCTCTGTAAAAGGGGAGCTACAGGGGCGGACTGACCATTTGGAAACTCGGGCACTGCCCGAGGGCCCGGGGTCAGTGGGGGGCCCCATGAGATGCCCCTGGTACCTATTTCTTAGGCTTTTTTGAGTTTGGGCAAGGACACAGGGGCCCCATGATCCCCTATTGCCCGGGGGCCCCATGAGTTGTCAGTCCGCCCCTGGGGAGCTAATACCTGCCTACAACCAGGGGCGGACTGACAACTCATGGGGTCCCCGGGCAATAGGAGATCATGGGGCCCCTGTGTCCTTGCCCACACTCTAAGCACACCCAAAAAAGCCTATAAAAGCCTACTAGGAGCATTTCATGGGGCCACCTACTGATCCCGGGCCCTCGGGCAGTGCCCGAGTGCTCAAATGGTCAGTCTGACCCTGCCTACAACTTTCCCATATCATACCAGAATGGCAACAGAGCCACCTAGTGACAGACAAGCTAATTGCACCTTCCAAACAGCATGATCCCCAGCTATTCTTCGCATGATCTGTACCACCCTGGGGTGGACTGACAACTCATGGGGCCCCCAGGCAATTGGGGATCATGGGGCCCCTGTGTCCTTGCCCAAACTCAAAAAAGCCTATGAAAAAGGTACCAGGGGCATCTCATGGGGCCCCCTACTGAACCCGGGCCCTCGGGCAGTGCCCGAGTTTCCAAATGGTCAGTCTGCCCCTGGTACCACCTCATCTGGGAATTCAACCCTCTAAAGGGCCCTTTGGATCAATCCTACAAGGGACTACATTCCCATAGCGCAGACTCTAGAGCCCCACCCAGAGGCATATTTACCACAAGGCAAACAAGGCATTTGCCTAGGGCGGCATTTTTCAGGGGGGCAGCATCTCTCCTTGGAACCAGGTGTGATCCGAGAGAGGCTACGGGCTGCTTGAAGGTATATGCAGAGCCTGACTCTCATTCCTGGGGATGTCTGGAGCTGTGAAGATGAGCGTCTTTCTCTCTAATACCGGGGGTGGGGGGATAGTGGAAGGCTCTCCCAGGTGGGAGGCAGGGGTTTTGTTGGTCAAGCTCTCTCCATGGGGGGGTTGTTGTCCGTGGGGTCAGACGATTTTTGTGTTGCCTAGGGCAGCACAAAACCTAAATACACCACTGACCCCACCCACAGCTGGAATTAATTTGTTAGTGTACCGAAATCTGCTAGTACAGCTAACACTCCGCTCCTCCCCAGACTGACAACGCAGCTGTCCAAAGGTGTCTCTGTTTCTCCTCAATCCAGAGTGGAGACACCCTTAGGCTAGGTCCACACCTAAGTGTTTTGGGGGGCATTTTGCAGAAACGCACTATAGTCCAGTTAACATGATTTCCTTTGGGACAGGCTCACATCTCTGCGTTTTCACCCGGTGCGATTCGTGGAAAGGGTCAGGGACTTTTTTAAAAGCAAAACGTTGCATTTTGGTTTAATAGACATCAATGGAGGTGCTGCAGAAATGCATGCAGTGTGTTTTTGATGCATTTTTGATGCGTGTTGCGTTTTTAATTTGCCCAGTAACAATTTGGCCAAAAAAACCCCTATAAAAACGCAAAATGCCTCAAAAACGCATGTGCAAAATGCACCACAAAAAGCACTGCAGAAACAGATCAAGCAAACTGCATAGCTGTGAACCTAGCCTAAATCTGGGTACAGGGGCGTCCTTAGGGTTGGTGTCACCCGGTGCAGTAACACTTGGTGACACCCCCTCCGACGATCCCCGCAGAATGGATCGGATCTGCGGATTGAGCATAATGCATCGGACTCAAATCCATTATGCTCAATCCGCAGATCCTATCCATCCTGCAGGGATCGTCGGCTTTCTTCACAACTTACCTTTTCGCGGAGCGGGTCCCGTGTCACCCTGTATAGGTTGCATGCTGATGATCCCCGCAGGATGGTTCAGATCTGCGGATTGAGCATAATGGATTGGAGTCTGATCCATTATGCTCCACAACCTGTATGGGGTGACACTGGATCGATCGCCAGCTTGCTTTACAACTTACCTTTTCATGGAGCGGGTCCGTGTCACCCCATGCGGTTGGTGTCACCCGGTGTGGCTCGCACCCCCCCGCACCTCGGGACGCCACTGGCTGGGTGTACTGTATCTACTATGTACAAATGTAATCCATTTCTATTACAGCCATTGTAGCAGAGGATGCCACTAATCAAGCATGATCTGTGCTTGATTAGCTGCAGTGGAAGACATGAAAGACTTTGGGAGTCTAATATACTGTATTTTTCGCTCCATAAAACACACCTGACCATAAGACGCACCTAGGTTTTAGAGGCGAAAAACAAGATAAAAAATATTCTGAACCAATGGACTGCAGACACAGTACAGGAGATGACCAGAGACTGCGGACACAGTACAGGAGATGACCAGAGACTGCGGACACAGTACAGGAGATGACCAGAGACTGCGGACACAGTACAGGAGATGACCAGAGACTGCGGACACAGTACAGGAGATGACCAGAGACTGCGGACACAGTACAGGGGATGACCAGAGACTGCAGACACAGTACAGGAGATGACCAGAGACTGCGGACATTCTACAGGAGATGACCAGAGACTGTGGACATAGTACAGGAGATGACCTGAGACTGCAGACATAGTACAGGAGATGACCAGAGACTGCAGACATAGTACAGGAGATGACCAGAGACTGCGGACACAGTACTGGGAATGACCAGAGACTGCAGACATAGTACAGGAGATGACCAGAGACTACGGACATACTACAGGAGATGACCAGAGACTGCGGACACAGTACAGGAGATGACCAGAGACTGCGGACACAGTACAGGAGATGACCAGAGACTGCGGACACAGTACAGGAGATGACTAGAGACTGCGGACACAGTGCAGGGGATGACCAGAGACTGCAGACACAGTACAGGAGATGACCAGAGACTGCGGACATTCTACAGGAGATGACCAGAGACTGTGGACATAGTACAGGAGATGACCTGAGACTGCAGACATAGTACAGGAGATGACCAGAGACTGCGGACATAGTACAGGAGATGACCAGAGACTGCGGACACAGTACAGGAGATGACCAGAGACTGCAGACATACTACAGGAGATGACCAGAGACTGCGGACATAGTACAGGAGATGACCAGAGACTGCGGACACAGTACAGGAGATGACCAGAGACTGCGGACACAGTACAGGAGATGACCAGAGACTGCGGACACAGTACAGGAGATGACCAGAGACTGCGGACATAGTACAGGAGATGACCAGAGACTGCGGACATAGTACAGGAGATGACCAGAGACTGCGGACACAGTACAGGAGATGACCAGAGACTGCGGACACAGTACAGGAGATGACCAGAGACTGCAGACACAGTACAGGAGATGACCAGAGACTGCAGACACAGTACAGGAGATGACCAGAGACTGCAGACACAGTACAGGAGATGACCAGAGACTGTGGACAGTACAGGAGATGACCAGAGACTGCGGACAGTAAAGGAGATGACCAGAGACTGCGGACAGTAAAGGAGATGACCAGAGACTGCGGACCTTTGGGGAAGGAGAGGGAGTGGGTACCTGAATTTGACAGGTACCCGCTCCCACTTCCGCGGAGTTGTCTTTCCCTTTTCTTCCCGCGGCGGCTTCTGTGACAGCCGGGTGCCCACTGCGCATGTGCGAGAAGCGCTGCGCTTTGTGAATGGCTCGGCACCTTCTGGAGCCTGTCATGTGTCCCAGAAGACACCAGACTGTACAGCGCTGGAGCGAGGAACAGGTAAGGCCCTGCAGGAGAGAAGAGCTGAGCGGCCGGCCCGGTATTCTGACATGGTGGTGGCAGAAATACCGAACCGGCCGCTTTATATTCGCTCTATAAGACGCACTGACAAAAAGTGCGTCTTATGGACCTGTCACCTGCCAAATGTTATCACTTAGCAGTAAAGTTGAATAAAAAAAAAAAAAGTTAAACAAATTTTATGAATAAAATAATAGTAATTAAAAATGCACAGCGTAGGGCAAGCATTTTTTTTCCGTAAATGTAGCACTACCCCCGTGGGAGTTGCTAAGTATTTGGGTCCTCCTACAGTGCTGCACAGCCAAGCAACATGCATTTTCTTCAGACTTGCATTCCAGCTTGCATACAGGAGACAGTAAATAGTCCTTGAGCTTGGTTTTTTATGTTTTGTTAGGGGTATTTGAACTTGCATGGGGTAGAGGGGTGTATGGGATGCCCAAGGAACAGCAAACGGAGGACAACTTCCTGGCAACTATGTACAAGTCTCCTTGCAGCAAACTCTTGTTGGAGAGCTCTCCAGCCTCTCCTGGTGTACCATCCCAGATCTCAGATAATCCTCTTCTTTACACAGATATCGGGAGGAATGCCTGGACAAGGGGATCCAGTGTCTGCCAAATTCAGATGAACAGTCTGAGAGCGAGTCAGGTTTCCTACCCAAATGCTCCTCACCCCTTAACTGGCCCAGAAGATGTGAGATTGCTTACTCAGTCCTGTGAGCTGGTGGGTTGATAGTGGACTTCAGGCGTTCTGCTGGAGGGGCAACTTCCCTGCTCCACAGGCGGTCATCACTCTAGGGGCAGGTTAGATCCAAATAGTTCTCCTTTCAAGTTTCCTGCCTGTAGGTGAGCCCCTTCCCACTGGGCCCCCTCCCAGGCTCCTACAACTCTTCCTCACACTCCATCTTCCACCCAAACTCTCCTACTGACGAGCAGGCTCAGCCACACTTAAAGGCTGCCCTGGCCCCATGCCAAGCCTCCTGCTTGGGGATTGGCCAGAGTCCTCTGAGTGTGCATGCCAGCTCCTCCTCACCCCCATCCACTGCTTCTAGAATCTGCTCCAAGATTCTAGAGCAGGGGGAAGTATCAAGGAACTGACTTGCAGAGCCTCTCAGCCTTGACCCAAATTTGACCCTGCTGACTGATTCCCCAAGCTGCTTCTCAGCCTTTCTAACTAACATTTAGCAACTAGCTCCCCCTGGCTACCTAGAGGGGTGCTACATAAACATAAGTTGTGCAACACATGTGAGGTATCGTTGAAAAAGGTAGAGTGAGATCAATAATTCTAGGGCCATAATTTGCAGTTCACTCTAAAATGATAACCTGCAAAGGCGTTTAATGCATCGCTTGTGTAAAATTTTGAGTATCATAGTTTTTGCTCTTCAACGGGCTCACACAGTTTTAAGGCTCGACGCGTTTGGTATCTATTTACTTGTCGCAACCCGATCTTTTATATTTTATTAGAAGATTGGGTATAATATATGGCACTTGATAATATGGCTATGTGACATTAAAAATTGCAACTGCCACCATTTTTTTCTCCAGGGCCTCTGCTTTCAGAAAATATTCACTTTTGGGGGGTTTAACTCCTTCCGCAAAAAGGACATACCTGTACGTCCTCTGGTTAAAGGGGTTATACTGGGAAGATGCCTACAGGCATCATCCTGGTATCGTTCTTTGCAGCCAGCAATTCCCTAAAATGTAAAAGCCATCCTAGGAGCTAAGTAGCCCCTGGATGGCTTTTATAGGGAGTGAGAAGGGTCGCCAATCCCCTCCCCTCCTCACCCCCGTCTCATTCCACGGCTCTCTTGGGCTCTACCATCCCACCGGGAGACCGGAGTGTTCAGCCAGTGGTTGCGCCAGTTTGCCATAACGGTCTTCAGAGACCTGATCATCTCCAGTCACTTCTATGGATCAACTGTGGATATAGGATTTAATTTTTTAATTTTTTTTTTAATGGTTGAACTGGATGGACTTTTGTCTTTTTTTAGCCAGACCAACTATGTAACTAAGAAACCAGAAATGACCTGCATATGTCATCCGGTTTCAGGGTTTTGCTTACATGCTATTGCTAGCTTTTACAAGTATTGGATCCGACCAATCTTGGTCTGATCTGACGCTGTTAAGGTCAGGGGAGACATGTGGGGTTTAATAGACCCTAGATGTCCCGGTAAAGAGGACCTGTCACCAGGGGCGGACTGACAACTCATGGGGCCCCTGGGCAATAGGGGATCATGGGGCCCCTGTGTCCTTGCCAAAACTCAAAAAAGCCTATGAAAAAGGTACCAGGGGCATCTCATGGGGCCCCCTACTGACCCCAGGCCCTCGGGCAGTGCCCGAGTTTCCAAATGGTCAGTCCACCCCTGCCTGTCACTGCTGATTGCTGTCACATGAGATGTTTACATTCCTTGTGACAGCAAAAAAAAAGTGATAAAAATAAAAAATAAAGATTCATACAGTTGTGTTCAAAATAATAGCAGTGTGTTGAAAAAAGTGAATAAAGCTGAAAATCCTTCTAATAGCTTTTATTTCCATCCACACAAATGCATTGGGAACACGACACATTCTATTCCAAATCAAAACATGAAGAAAAATACATCAAATTTGAGTTGTTCCTCTAAAAAAATTGAAGAAAAGTGAATATTAGACGGTTCAAAAAAGTCGCAGTGTTTGTATTCTTCTTTACAAACTCAAACATTCACTTTATAAACTGAGAAATGTTTGAAGATTTTGCTTTCCTTTGAATGACTTCATGAATATTTGGTTGTAGTCGCACTGTTTCTGAGAACTGCTGTACATCTGTGTTGCATGGAGTCACCCAACTTCTGGCCCCTGTGATCAGGTATTCCAGCCCAGGATGATTGGACCACATTCCACAGTTCTTCTCTATTTCTTGGTTTTGCCTCAGAAACGGCATTTTTGATGTCACCCCACAAGTTTTCTATTGGATGAAGATCCGGGGATTGGGCTGGCCACTCCATAACGTCCATCTTGTTGGTCTGGAACCAAGATGTTGCACGTTTACTGGTGTGTTTGGGGTCGTTGTCTTGTTGGAACACCCATTTCAAGGGCATTTCCTCTTCAGCATAAGGCAGCATGACCTCTTCAAGTATTCTGATGTATTCAAACTGATCCATGATCCCTGGTATGTGATAAATAGGCCCAACACCGTAGTATGAGAAACATCCCCATATCATGATGCTTGCACCACCATGCTTCATGGTCTTCACAGTGTACTGTGGCTTGAATTCAGTGTTTGGGGGTCATCTGACAAACTGTCTCCGCCCACTAGACCCAAAAAGAACAATCTTACTTTCATCAGTCCACAAAATGTTGCGCCATTTCTCTTTAGGCCAGTCAATGTGCTCTTTGGCAGATTGTAACCTCTTCAGCACACGTCTTTTTTCCAACAGTGGGACTTTGCGGGGACTTCTTGCAGATAGCTTGGCTTCACATCGGCGTCTTCTAATTGTAACAGTCCTCACAGGGAACGTCACACCTTCTTTCATCTTCCTGGAGCTGATTGTTGGCTGAGTCCGCGCCATTTTGGCTATTCCTCTATCCATTCCAATGGTAGTTTTTCGCTTTCTTCCACGTCTTTCAGGTTTTGGTTGCCATTTTAAAGCATTTGCGATCATTTTAGCTGAGCAGCCAATCATTTTCTGCACTTCTTTATATGTTTTCCCCTCTCCAATCAACTTTATAATCAAGGTACGCTGTTCTTCTGAACAATGTCTGGAACGACCCATTTTCCTCAGAATTTCAGAGAGAAATGCACTGTAACCAGCATGTACAACATTTGCTGCCTTCCTTCCTTAAATAAGGGCAATAATTGCCACCTGTTTTTCAAAGAATGAATGACCTCACTAATAGAACTCTACACTGCTATTATTTTGAACACGCCCCTTTCAATGAGTGATTCAATGACACAGAATCAGCAGCATGCATGTCATGACTGTTGGGTCTGTTGGATTTCTATGACTCTACTACACCTGCTAGGAAATTATTTGCCATGTAGAAATATCATTTCTACCAAAAACAGCGATTGATCCGGTTCGTGATGTCTGACTGCTATTATTTTGAACACAACCGTATGTGTGAAAAATGTAAAAAATTGCCAGCAGGCAAGTGGTTAAGCTGATCTCTCCCCCATGTACAGTTGCAAGAAAAAGTATGTGAACCCCTTGGGATTACGTGGAGTTTTGCATGAATTGGGCATAAAATGTGCTTTGAACGTTATCTAAGTCACAACAATAGAAGAACACAGTCTGCTGAACATAATACTACACAAACATTAGATGTTGCCATGGTTTAATTGCACATAACATGTAAACATTCACAGTGCAGGGAGGAAAAAGTATGTGAACCTTTGGACTTAATAACTGGTTGACCCTCCTTTGGCAGCAATAACCTCAACCAAACGTTTCCTGTAGTTGCAGATCAGACCTGCACAACGATCTGGAGTCATTTTGGACCACTCCTCTTCACAAAACTGTTTCAGTGTAGCAATATTCTTGGGATGTCTGGTGTGAATCGCTCTCTTAAGGTCATGCCACAGCATTTCAATGGGGTTGAGGTCAGGACTTTGACTGGGCCACTCCAGAAGGCGTATTCTGTGCTGTTGCAGCCCTTGTTTTGTTGAATTACTTGTATGCTTTGGGTCATTGTCCTGTTACATCACCCATCCTCTCCGGAACTTCAGTTGGCGAACAGATGGTCGTACATTTTCCTGCAAAATGTCTTGATAAACTCTGCAATTCATTTTCCCATCAATGACAACAATCCGTCCAGGCCCTGAGGCAGCAAAGCAGCCCCAAACCATGATGCTCCCTCCGCCATGTTTCACAGTGGGGATGAGGATTTGATGTTGGTGTGCTGTGCCTTTTTTTCCCCACACATAGTGTTGTGTGTTCTTCCCAAACAACTCAATCTTGGTTTCATCTGTCCACAGTATATTTTGCCAGTAGTGCTGTGGAACATCCAGGTGCTCTTTTGCAAACTTCAAATGTGCTGCAATATTCTTTTTGGACAGCAATGGCTTCCTCCGTGGTGTCCTCCCATGTACTCCTATCTTGTTTAATGTTTTCCTTATTGTAGATGTGTCAACAAAAATGTTAGCATGTGCCAGAGATTTCTGTAGGTCTTTAGCTGACACTCCGGGATCCTTCTTTAACTCATACAGCATTCTGCGCTGTGCTCTTGCAGTCATTTTTACAGGACGACCACGCCTAGGGAGAGTAGCAACAGTGCTAAACTTTCTCCATTTGTAGACAGTCTGTCTTACCGTGGACACATGAACATCAAGGCTTTTGGAGATACTTTTGTAACCCTTTCCAGCTTTATGCAAGTCAACAATTCTTGATCGTAGGTCTTCTGAGAGCTCTTTTCTGCGAGGCATGGTTCACATCAGACAGTGCTTCTTGAAACCAGTAAACCCAAAACAGGTGTGTGTTTTTTAAGGGCAGGACAGCTGTCAGCAACACATCCAATATCATCACACTGATTGGAGTCAAGGTTGGCTCACTCCTGGCTCCAATTAGCACTGGGAGAAGTCATTAAGCTAGGGCCTCACATACTTTTTCCTCCCTGCACTGTGAATGTTTACATGTTATGTGCAATTAAACCATGGCAACATCTAATGTTTGTGTAGTATTATGTTCAGCAGACTGTGCTCTTCTATTGTTGTGACTTAGATGACATTCAGAGCACATTTTATGCCCAATTCATGCAAAACTCCACGTAATCCCAAGGGGTTCACATACTTTTTCTTGCAACTGTATACTATACATATATATAGTGAACCGAACAAATGAAAGGATTGGAGTGCTATTTAAGGTCCCACTTCCCAACTGACTTTACTTCTGCTGAAGGAGTTCATCGGTATTATATTTATAATAAGACTGGCTCCTCATAGAGAACATTTTCCGTGGCCTTCTGCCAACCACCAGGAGCAGGATGTGAGGAGCACATTGGTGGGACCTCATTAAACACGGCAATCCTCGGGGGGTGACGATTTATCACGGCCTCTAATAGATCCCATTCTGATCCTCTGCAGACGCGCCCGCTGGTATGAGTTTTGTCAGAGCTGGTTTGGCTGTGGATGAAACACGCGTTATTTTCCGTGCCGCGGCCTGGTGGTGCCCCTTTCCGTACATTTGCAGAGCGGCGCTCTACAGGATTGTTCAAAGGGAATGAAATCCAACGTTACATTTTCATCAATGCATTTACTTCAAAGGAATCCTCAACATGGCGCCCCTCAAGTGGACTTTATTTGCTGAAGTTTAAAGGCTGAGGAAGTAAACTATATCCCACCAAATCTAAATATCATTAGTTTTGTTATTTGTATATCTTTATTTTATAAAGAAACATCTCATAACCGCCAATCCGCACCAACTACTGCATCCTGGGACGTTCGATAGGATGGTGTCGAGAGGAAAAAAAGGGATATTGAAAATCCCAGGTGCTGGATTCAGGGCTGCCATCAGCAGGGCCTCCATCAGGGGGGGACAGCCCATACACATGTAGGGGGCTCAGGCTTCTTGAGGGACCCTGGCATAGGGTTGACAACTGGCAGTCCAGGGGGGGGGGGGTGGGCTGAGTGCCCAGCCAGTGATGTCATGGCGCCTTTTACAAATAACTAAGGAGGACTGGAGGGGACATGGCAGAGATTGGCATGAGAGGATCTACTGCACTGGAACTCCAGTCCTGCTGCCGATCCTCTTCCTGGCCGCAATACCACCTGGATCTGCTGCTCTATGCGCTGCCAGTCCGCCTGCATCTGCTCAGTCCTGCTGGGCCCTCTGGTGCAGTCTACCCCCACCAACCCAACAAGAGGACACTAAAGCAGGAAGATACAGCACCAGATCAGAACTGCCACAAAGGACACGCACCGTGCTGAGAAGAGGGACCTTCCCTGTAACCCTAACACTAACCATCCCTGTAACCTCAACACTAACCCTCCCTGTAATCCCAACACTAACCCCCCTGTAATCCCAACACTAACCCTCCCTGTAATCCCAACACTAACCCTCCCTGTAATCCCAACACTAACCTTCCCTGTAATCCCAACACTATTCCTCCCTGTAATCCCAACACTAACCCTCCCTGTAACCCCAACACTAACCCTCCCTGTAACCCTAACACTAACCCTCCCTGTAATCCTAACACTAACCCTCCCTGTAATCCTAACACTAACCCTCCCTGTAATCCCAACACTAACCCTCCCTGTAATCCCAACACCAACCCCCCCTGTAATCCCAACACTAACCCCCCAGTAATCCCAACACTAACCCTCCCTGTAACCCTAACACTAACCCTCCCTGTAATCCCAGCACTAACCCTCCCTGTAATCCTAACACTAACCCTCTCTGCAATCCTAATACTAACCCTCCCTGTAATCCCAACACTAACCCTCCCTGTAATCCCAACACTAACCCTCCCTGTAATCCCAACACTAACCCCCCCTGTAATCCCAACACTAACCCCCCAGTAATTCCAACACTAACCCTCCCTGTAACCTTAACACTAACCCTCCCTGTAACCTCAACACTAACCCTCCCAGTAATCCTAACACTAACCCTCCCTGTAATCTCAACACTAACCTTCCCTGTAATCCCAACACTAACCCTCCCTCTAACCCCAACACTAACCCCCCCTGTAACCCCAACACTAACCCTCCCTGTAATCCCAACACTAACCCTCCCTGTAATCCTAACACTAACCCTCCCTGTAACCTCAACACTAACCCTCCCTGTAATCCCAACACTAACCCCCCTGTAATCCCAACACTAACCCTCCCTGTAATCCCAACACTAACCCTCCCTGTAATCCCAACACTAACCTTCCCTGTAATCCCAACACTATTCCTCCCTGTAATCCCAACACTAACCCTCCCTGTAACCCCAACAATAACCCTCCCTGTAATCCTAACACTAACCCTCCCTGTAATCCTAACACTAACCCTCCCTGTAATCCCAACACTAACCCTCCCTGTAATCCCAACACCAACCCCCCCTGTAATCCCAACACTAACCCCCCAGTAATCCCAACACTAACCCTCCCTGTAACCCTAACACTAACCCTCCCTGTAATCCCAGCACTAACCCTCCCTGTAATCCTAACACTAACCCTCTCTGTAATCCTAATACTAACCCTCCCTGTAATCCCAACACTAACCCTCCCTGTAATCCCAACACTAACCCTCCCTGTAATCCCAACACTAACCCCCCCTGTAATCCCAACACTAACCCCCCAGTAATTCCAACACTAACCCTCCCTGTAACCTTAACACTAACCCTCCCTGAAACCCCAACATTAACCCTCCCTGTAACCTCAACACTAACCCTCCCTGTAACCTCAACACTAACCCTCCCAGTAATCCTAACACTAACCCTCCCTGTAATCTCAACACTAACCTTCCCTGTAATCCCAACACTAACCCTCCCTCTAACCCCAACACTAACCCCCCCTGTAACCCCAACACTAACCCTCCCTGTAATCCCAACACTAACCCTCCCTGTAACCCCAACACTAACCCTCCCTGTAATCCCAACACCAACCCCCCCCTGTAATCCCAACACTAACCCCCCAGTAATCCCAACACTAACCCTCCCTGTAACCTTAACATTAACCCTCCCTGTAATCCCAACACTAACCTTCCCTGTAATCCAAACACTATTCCTCCCTGTAATCCCAACACTAACCCTCCCTGTAACCCCAACACTAACCCTCCCTGTAATCCTAACACTAACCCTCCCCGTAATCCCAACACTAACCCTCCCTGTAACCCTAACACTAATCCCCCCTGCAATCCTAACACAAACTCTCCCCCAGCAATAATAACACTAACCACCCCTGCAATCCAGCTCTAACCCTAACACTATCCCTCCCTGTAATCCTAACACTAACCCTCTCTGTAATCCTAATACTAACCCTCCCTTTAATCCCAACACTAACCCTCCCTGTAATCCCAACACCAACCCCCCCTGTAATCCCAACACTAACCCCCCAGTAATTCCAACACTAACCCTCCCTGTAACCTTAACACTAACCCTCCCTGAAACCCCAACATTAACCCTCCCCGTAACCCCAACACTAACCCTCCCTGTAACCTCAACACTAACCCTCCCAGTAATCCTAACACTAACCCTCCCTGTAATCCCAACACTAACCCTCCCTGTAATCTAAACACTAACCCTCCCTGTAATCCCAACACTAACCCTCCCTGTAATCCTAACACTAACCTCCCTCTAACCCCAACACTAACCCTCACTCTAACCCCAACACTAACCCTACCTGTAACCCCAACACTAACCCTCCCTGTAACTCCAACACTAACCCTCCCTGTAATCCCAACACTAACCTTCCCTCTAACCCCAACACTAACCCTCCCTGTAATCCCAACACTAACCCTCCCTCTAACCCCAACACTAACCCTCCCCGTAACCCCAACACTAAACCTCCCCGTAACCCCAACACTAACCCTCCCGGTAATCTCAACACTAACCCTCCCTGTAATCCTAACACTAACCCTTCCTGTAATCCCAACACTAACCTTCCCTGTAATCCCAACACTAACCCTCCCTGTAACCCCGGCACTAACCCTCCCTGTAATCCCAACACTAACCCTCTCTGTAATCCCAACACTAACCCTCCCTCTAACCCCAACACTAAACTTCCCTGTAATCCCAACACTAACCCCCCCGTAACCCCAACACTAACCCTCCCTGTAATGCCAACACCGACCCCACCTATAATCCCAATACCGACCCCCCCTGTAATCCCAACACCGACTTTCCCTGTAATCCCAACACCAACCCCCCCCTTCAATCCTAACACTAATCCCCCCTGCAATCCTAACACAAACTCTCCCCCAGCAATAATAACACTAACCACCCCTGCAATCCAGCTCTAACCCTAACACTATCCCTCCCTGTAATCCTAACACTAACCCCCCCTGTAATCCTAATACTAACCCTCCCTGTAATCCCAACACTAACCCTCCCTGTAATCCCAACACTAACCCTCTCTGTAATCCTAATACTAACCCTCCCTGTAATCCCAACACTAACCCTCCCTGTAATCCCAACACCAACCCCCCCCTGTAATCCCAACACTAACCCCCCAGTAATTCCAACAGTAACCCTCCCTGTAACCTTAACACTAACCCTCCCTGAAACCCCAACATTAACCCTCCATGTAATCCCAACACTAACCCTCCTTGTAATCCTAACACCAACCCTCTCTGTAATCCTAATACTAACCCTCCCTGTAATCCCAACACTAACCCTCTCTGTAATCCTAACACTATCCCTCCCTGTAATCCTAACACTAACCCCCCCTGTAATCCTAACACTAACCCTCCCTGTAATCCTAACATTAACCCTCCCTGTAACAATTGTGTGAAAATAATGGTTTGTGTGTATTTTTTGTTTTTGAAGTGGCTATAAAGGGTAAAGGTTACTTTATACCTTCATACATTTTATTTTTTAAGGTAAAAAACCTTTAGTGTGCAGCTCCCCTCGTACTTGCCTAACCCAATCCCGATCCAGCAATGCGCATGGGAGCCTCAACTCTCCCAGTTTTCTCGCTCTTCATTGGCTGAAACAATCAATCACAGCCAGCGAAGAGGGAACAGGGGCTACACCACGCTTTCTGTGTCCCATTAACACACGAACGGGTCCCCCCAGAACTTGCTTTGCGGGCACTCAGCAAGGGGGAGGGGCTAGAAACCCTGGCAGGGGGCCCGAGAAGAGGAGGACCGGGACTGCTCTGTGTAAAACCATTACCAGCAGGTAAGTATGTTGTGTTTATTATTTTAAAGAAAAAGAAAAAATTTTCGAACTACTGTAAGGGAAGGGGAGCTCAAGGAGAAGAGAGGAGTGGGAAAGGAGGTTAAAAAAAACATTAAAGTTCGGGGGAAACTCCACAGAACAACCCAACAACCAGGACACACATTTTGTAGGGATTCCCCCCCCCAACATGGAACCATAGAAAAAGAATCGGTTCATATATTTTAGAATAATGTAAGGGAAAGGATTGTAGCAATGTTAGAGCAACAAGCTTCCCATCTGAGCTGTAAGTCGTGGATAAAATGTAGAATCCTAAATTACAATTTCATATGTCAGTCTTGCAGGGTCGGTGCATAATGTCCCTGGGTAAAATCTAATGGGATGTGAACTTTAAACAAATGCTTGTCATACCTGTCGGAGGCAATTAGGATCAAGCAGTGATCTTAACTACGGCCTGACTTCCTTCCCTTCGAGTCATCCGACGCGGAACATTATCTGTGAACTCTGCGCTACTCTACAACCTTACTGGGGTCGGTGCCGTACTCTGATGGCTGTCCAGATTCTGCGAATGTCCTCGGAGATCATTTAATGCTGTTTAAGGGGAAGAAAATCCGGACTGAGACGTATCATTAGCTTGATGTAGCTCTTTATTAGAGCATATTAGACATTCCTATACATCTGGGATTAGCATGAGATTAGCATTACTTGCATTGATATAGCTCTGACATATTCCGCAGTGAACACTGTGTTAATCACATCAGTCTCTAAACCAGAGGAGCTAACACTCTAATTTCCCTCCACAGTCACGCTATTTGTTTTTATTCTACACTGCTCAGAAAAAAATGAAAGGAACACTTTGAAAATCCATCAGATCTCAATGGGGACAAATCTCCTGCTGGATCTCTATACTGACATGGACGGGGTGATGTGTGAGGAACCTAAGGATGCCCCATTGTTTGATGGCAATGAAAATGATCGACCTACAGAGAACTGAATTCAAAGATACCCCGAAAATCAAAGTGAAGAAATGATGCAGCAGGCAAGTCCATTTTGCTGAAATGTCATTGCAGCAACTCAGAATGGTCCTCAGTAGTTTGTGTGGCCCCCACATGCTTGTATGCATGCCTGACAACGTCGGGGGAGGCTCCTAATGAGACCACGGATGGTGTCCTGGGGGATTTCCTCCCAGATCTGGACCAGAGCATCACTGAGCTCCTGGACAGTCTGAGGTGCAACCTGGCGGTGTCAGATGGACCGAAACATGACATCCCAGAGGTGTTCTATTGGATTTAGGTCAGGCAAGCATGGGGGCCATTCAATGGTATCAATTCCTTCATGCTCCAGGAACTGCCTGCATACTCTCCCCACATGAGGCCGGGCATTGTCATGCACCAAGAGGAACCCAGGACCCACGGCACCAGGAGGAACCCAGGACCCACGGCACCAGGAGGAACCCAGGACCCACGGCACCAGGAGGAACCCAGGACCCACGGCACCAGGAGGAACCCAGGACCCACGGCACCAGGAGGAACCCAGGACCCACGGCACCAGGAGGAACCCAGGACCCACTGCACCAGGAGGAACCCAGGACCCACTGCACCAGGAAGAACCCAGGACCCACTGCACCAGGAGGAATCCAGGACCCCCTGCACCAGTGTAGGGTCTGACAATGGGTCCAAGGATTTCATCCCAATACCTAATGGCAGTCAGGGATCCATTGTCTAGCCTGTAGAGGTCTGTGTGTCCCTCCATGGATATGCCTTCCCAGACCATCACTGACCCACCACCAAAACGGTCATGCTGAACCATGTTACAAGCAGCAGAATGTTCTCCACGGCTTCTCCAGACCCTTTCACGTCTGTCACATGTGCTCAGGGTGAACCTGCTGTCATCTGTGAAAAGCACAGGGTGCCAGTCGAGCTCTATGGTGCCGGGCAGTGAGCACAGGGCCTACTGGAGGACATCGGGCCCTCAGGCCACCCTCATGAAGTCTGTTTCTGATTGTTTGGTCAGAGACATTCACACCAGTGGCCTGCTGGAGGTCATTTTGTAGGGCTCTGGCAGTGCTCATCCTGTTCCTCCTTGCACAAAGGAGCAGATACCGGTCCTGCTGATGGGTTAAGGACCTTCTACAGCCCTGTCCAGCTGTCCTAGAGTAACTGCCTGTCTCCTGGAATTTCCTCCATGCTCTTGAGACTGTGCTGGGAGACACAGCAAACCTTCTGGCAATGACACGTATTGATGTGCCATCCTGGAGGAGTTGGACTGCCTGTGCAACCTCTGTAGGGTCCAGGTATGGCCTCATGCTACCAGCAGTGACACTGACCCTAGCCAAATGCAAAACTAGTGAAAAACAGTCAGAAAAGATGAATAGGGAAAAAAATGTCAGTGGCCTCCACCTGTAAAACCATTCCTGTGTTGGGGGTTGTCTCATTGTTGCCCATCTAGTGCACCTGTTAATTTCATTAACACCAAAGTAGCTGAAACTGATTAACAACCCCCTCTGCTACTTCATTGACCACCATTTTTCTCAGTAAATATATTTCTAAAGGGGCAATTGTCATGAATATTTCACCACATGTCGGTAACAACCCATGCAATCCATACATACAAACAATCCAAAACAAATAAGTTCAGAAATTAACCCCTCCCCCACCCAGTCACACACTATTATTATACATTTCTATAGCTCTGACATATACCGCAGCGAACACTGAGCCAGTCACATCAGTCTCTGTACCAGAGGAGCTTACACTCTAATGTCCCCTCCCCCACAATCACACACTATTTTTATACATTTCTATAGCTCTGACATATACCGCAGTAATGTACAGAGAACACTGAGCCAGTCCTATCAGTCTCTGCACCAGAGGAGCTTACACTCTAATGTCCCCTCCCCCACAGTCCCATCAGTCTCTGCACCAGAGGAGCTTACACTCTAATGTCCCCTCCCCCACAGTCACACACTATTATACATTTCTATAGCTCTGACATATACTGCAGCGCTGTACAGAGAATACTGAGCCAGTCACATCAGTCTCTGTGCCACTGGAGCTGACACTCTAATGTCCCCTCCCCCAGTCACAGCAATCTCTGTACCAGAGGAGCTTACACTCTAATGCCCCCCCCACAGTCACACACTATTATTATACATTTATACAGCTCTGACATATACCGCAGTGATGTACAGAGAACACTGAGCCAGTCCTATCAGTCTCTGCACCAGAGGAGCTTACACTCTAATGTCCCCTCCCCCAGTCACATCAGTCTCTGCACCAGAGGAGCTTACACTCTAATGTCCCCTCCCCCAGTCACATCAGTCTGTGTACCAGAGGAGCTTACACTCTAATGTCCCCCACAGTCACACACTATTATACATTTCTATAGCTCTGACATATACCGCAGTGCTGTACAGAGAACACTGAGCCAGTCACATCAGTCTCTGCACCAGAGGAGCTTACACTCTAATGCCCCCCCACAATCACACACTATTATTATACATTTCTATAGGTCTGACATATACCGCAGTGCTGTACAGAGAGCACTCAGCCAGTCACATCAGTCTCTGTACCAGAGGAGCTGACACTCTAATGTCCCCTCCCCCACAGTCACACACTATTTTTATTATACTGTACATTTCTATAGCTCTGACATATACTGTGGCCTCGCCCTATGGCGGGAGTCACACAGCCATTCGTACTCCAGCGTGTTCTGACACTCTCCTGGGTGGCTGACCAGTGGACTCGGTCTTTACAGAGTAGTAGAAGAGATAACCACGTGTGTAAGTTGCGCTGTTGGTGGAAAATGAGTGACAGGAATCTGGAACGGCGGATTGATACCAAATTTTGCGTGAAATTTGGTAAAAGCGGGAGTGAAACTTTAGCTCTGTTACAACAGGTTATGGTGAATGTTCCATGAAGAAATCAAGTGTTTTTGAATGGAATAAGCGGTTTAAAGGAGGGGCGGGAAGATATCCACGATGACGCAAGAAGTGAGCAGGCAAAACCACAAAGGATGGATGCAAATGTGGAAAATGAAAAGGTTGTGGGAATCTGTTGGAAGGAAAAGACCGGAACGTCGGCCTAACAAGTGGATTCTCCACCACGACAATGCTCCTGCACATGATGTGTTAAATGGCCCAGAAATCTTTTCTGAAACTTGACCAACTACTGTTTTCAAAATTTAAAAATGCCTTTGAAGGATTTGATGACATTCTGGATATCCAGCGCGCTCTGATAAAGATACTGCGCAGCGTTTTGGAGAACAAATTCCAGGACTGTTTCCGGCAGTGGCACAGCCATCTAGAAAAGTGCACACAAGGGGACTACTTTGAAGGTGACAACAGCTGCTAGCCTGTAGGTCAGCAAACATTTTCACTTTTTTTTCACTTTTTTTACAGTCCATTCCGGGAATTAAAGCATCACACATACATTAAAGTGGTTGTAAACCCTTCCATATACCCAGTGAAGTGACTGGCCTCAGGTAATACACAGATATGAAACAAATCCTTCTACATAAGTTGTACCAGTTTATCTACAGCCATCTTTCCCCTACACCCTTTCAAAGTGCAGACTTTACTGAGAACATCTCTGCTCTGAAAAGCAGGGGGCTGGGAGATGAAGTTACATCAGTGAGGAGTGCCCTGAGAGCTGATTGGAGGGAAGGGACACACCCCCTTCACAAAGCTCACAGAGACAGAACTGAGGCTGTCAATCTGCTGGAGGTCCCTCCCCTGTCACCATTTTTTTCTTGGTGTCAGGAAAACAGAAGTGACTCCTACAGATAGCAGAGGAACAAAGCAGAAGGCAGGAATGACAGTTAGTGCTTTTAATCGACACAAGCACACACTATAGAGGGATATGCTTTGTTCATATTTCATGTGTGAAATTTACATCCACTTAGTACTTGCTTGATGGCAAGAAAAAGGTGATGACCATAATGATATATTATCCACTTGCCCTCTAGAGGATTTACCCCCCTTCCTGACCAGGCTATTTTTTGTGATACGCCGCTACGTTACTTTAACTGACAATTGCGCGGTCATGCAATGCTGCACATAAATGAAATTTATGTCCTTTTTTCCCACAAATAGAGATTTTTTTGGTGGTATTTGATTGCGTCTGCCTGGAGGTCATTGATAAGATCCTCACGTGTAGTTCTGGGATGATTCCTCACTGTTCTCATGATCATTGACACTCCACGAGGTGAGATCTTGCATGGTGCACCAGACCTAGGGAGACTGACACTTGTTTTGTGTTTCTTCCATTTGTGAATGATTGCACCAACTGTTGTCACCTTCCACCAAGCTGCTTGGCCATAGTTTGGTAGCCCAGTCCAGCCTTGTGTAGGTCTACAATCCTGTCCCTGACCTCCTTGGACAGCTCTTTGGTCTTTGCCATGGTGGAGAGTTTGGAGTCTGATGGTTTGATTGCTCCTGTGGACAGGTGTCTTTTATACAGGGCAGCACAGTGGCTAAATGGCTAGCACTTCCACCTGGCAGTACTAGGGTTGTTGGTTTGAATCCCAGCCACAGCACCTCCTGTGCCTGCGTGGGTTACCTCTGGGTATTCTGGTTTCCTCCTACACTCTAAAGACATGCTGGTAGGTTAATTAGATCCTGTCTAAATTGGCCCTTGTATATGTATGTGAGTTAGGGACCTTAGATTGTACCCCCTTGAGGGTTAGGGACTGATGTGAATGTACAATATATATGTAAAGCGCTGTGTAAATTGACAGCACTATATAGGTACCTAAAATAAATAGGTAACAAAATGAGATCAGCAGCACTCCCTTTAAGAGACTGCTTCTAATCTCAGCTTGTTACCTGTACGAAAGACACCTGGGAGCCAGAAATCCTGCTGAATGATAGGGGATCAAATCCTTATTTCCCTCATGAACATGCAGATCAGTCATCATTTGTTAGACGCATTTATTTTAAATTTGTTGTTGT
The DNA here is from genome assembly GCF_062004578.1 of Staurois parvus. NCBI lineage: Eukaryota > Metazoa > Chordata > Amphibia > Anura > Ranidae > Staurois > Staurois parvus. The sequence continues at coordinate 652,684 of NW_028317975.1, forward strand.
ATTCTGTCTCTCAGTGTTACAATACACCGAACATTCGATTTTTAGACCGATCCTTTCTTTGTGAGGGGCGAACATTCAACATCAGCAGGGGAGCAAATACGCATTTCCTTAACTGTATGTTTACACACAGACCTCTCACCTGTCACTGTTCCTCGGCGATCACCGGGTGGGGAATCTCCAGCTGGGACCCGGTGATTGACAGCTGTAGCCACCAATGGTGGCGTGGGTAGGGAGGTGGGCACGTGCACCCCTACCTGGACATGCAAAATCACGTATATATGGGATTTTGCGCAGTCCTGCCACCCTGTAGCAGTAGTTCTGCTATAGGGCGGCGGGGAACCGGTTATATACAAGCGTAATGGCTGTACACATGGAAAAGCAATAAGTAATTAGTACTTGCTTGAGGGCAAAGAAAAGGCGATGACCATGAGGATATATTATATGCAAGCGTAATGGGTGTACGCATGGAAAAGCAATACGATTCGGAAGTTTAGGACACAAATCAAATGGGAGTATTCATGTTTTATTTGGTTTGTTACCCGTGTATCATCTTTACTTATAAAAACACTAAAAGTATTAGAAATGAAAGAGACGGTCTGAAAACAAACAGCTTCTTCTATGCTTTGTATAAAACAAAAAAAAAACAAAAACCATAACAAACAAATAATTATAAATATAAACCATAATATTTTGTGAATCGTCTGAATATACTCGGTTTTAAACGTATTCTACATTCTGTGATTCTACATGTACAGTTGCAAGAAAAAGTATGTGAACCCCTTGGGATTATGTGGAGTTTTGCATGAATTGGGCATAAAATGTGCTCTGAACGTCATCTAAGTCACAACAATAGAAGAACACAGTCTGCTGAACATAATACTACACAAACATTAGATGTTGCCATGGTTTAATTGCACATAACATGTAAACATTCACAGTGCAGGGAGGAAAAAGTATGTGAACCTTTGGACTTAATAACTGGTTGACCCTCCTTTGGCAGCAATAACCTCAACCAAACGTTTCCTGTAGTTGCAGATCAGACCTGCACAACGATCTGCAGTCATTTTGGACCACTCCTCTTCACAAAACTGTTTCAGTGTAGCAATATTCTTGGGATGTCTGGTATGAATCACTCTCTTAAGGTCATGCCACAGCATTTCAATGGGGTTGAGGTCAGGACTCTGACTGGGCCACTCCAGAAGGCGTATTCTGTGCTGTTGCCGCCATTGTTTTGTTGAATTACTTGTATGCTTTGGGTCATTGTCCTGTTGCATCATCCATCCTCTCCGGAACTTCAGTTGGCGGACAGATGGTCTTATGTTTTCCTGCAAATTGTCTTGATAAACTCTGGAATTCATTTTCCCATCAATGACAACAATCCGTCCAGGCCCTGAGGCAGCAAAGCAGCCCCAAACCATGATGCTCCCTCCGCCATGTTTCACAGTGGGGATGAGGTTTTGATGTTGGTGTGCTGTGCCTTTTTTTCTCCACACATAGTGTTGTGTGTTCTTCCCAAACAACTCAATCTTGGTTTCATCTGTCCACAGTATATTTTGCCAGTAGTGCTGTGGAACATCCAGGTGCTCTTTTGCAAACTTCAAACGTGCTGCAATCTTCTTTTTGGACAGCAATGGCTTCCTCCGTGGTGTCCTCCCATGTACTCCATTCTTGTTTAATGTTTTCCTTATTGTAGATGTGTCAACAAAAATGTTAGCATGTGCCAGAGATTTCTGTAGGTCTTTAGCTGACACTCTGGGATTCTTCTTTACCTCATGCAGCATTCTGCGCTGTGCTCTTGCAGTCATTTTTACAGGACGACCACGTCTAGGGAGAGTAGCAACAGTGCTAAACTTTCTCCATTTGTAGACAGTCTGTCTTACCGTGGACACATGAACATCAAGGCTTTTGGAGATACTTTTGTAACCCTTTCCAGCTTCATGCAAGTCAACAATTCTTGATGGTAGGTCTTCTGAGAGCTCTTTTCTGCGAGGCATGGTTCACATCAGACAGTGCTTCTTGAAACCAGTAAACCCAAAACAGGTGTGCGTTTTTTAAGGGCAGGACAGCTGTCAGCAACACATCCAATATCATCACACTGATTGGAGTCAAGGTTGGCTCACTCCTGGCTCCAATTAGCTCTGGGAGAAGTCATTAAGCTAGGGCCTCACATACTTTTTCCTCCCTGCACTGTGAATGTTTACATGTTATGTGCAATTAAACCATGGCAACTAGAGATGAGAGAATCAAACTCGGCGAAGTGGAATTCGTTTCGAATATTAGGAAAATTTCAATTCGCGACGAATCCGAAAATTAGCAGACTTCGGATGCGCGAATCAAAATTTTTCCTAAAATGGCGGCGACATGTGCGGCGACGGAGCGGGGATGTCTGGGAAGGCGCGCAGACAAGGCGCGCTGACCCATAATGCATTCATTCATCACATGTGATCGCATTAGCCAATCAGCAGCCAGCCAGCCAGCACTGTGTAATGGTCGAGCTATAAATGGCGGCCATTTTAGAATTCTCCATTTGCCTCCAGTCATTCAAGAGAGGCAGAGCTGTCTGTATTGAGGGAAAGAGTTAGGGACACAGAAACGTTACATAGGGCCAGAGAAACGTTACTTAGGGCCAGAGAAACGTTACTTAGGGCCACAGAAACGTTACTTAGGGCCACAGAATCGTTACTTAGGGACACAGAAACGTTACTTAGGGACACAGAAACGTTACTTAGGGCCACAGAAACGTTACTTAGGGCCACAGAATCGTTACTTAGGGCCACAGAAACTTTACTTAGGGCCACAGAAACGTTACTTAGGGCCACAGAAACGTTACTTAGGGCCACAGAAACGTTACTTAGGGCCACAGAATTGTTACTGAGGGACACATAATTGTTACTCAGGGACAGACACAGAATTGTTACTCAGGGACAGACACAGAATTGTTACTCAGGGACAGACACAGAATTGTTACTGAGGGACAGACACAGAATTGTTACTGAGGGACACAGAATTGTTACTGAGGGACACAGAATTGTTACTGAGGGACACAGAATTGTTACTGAGGGACACAGAATTGTTACTCAGGGACAGACACAGAATTGTTACTGAGGGACACAGAATTGTTACTGAGGGACACAGAATTGTTACTCAGGGACAGACACAGAATTGTTACTCAGGGACAGACATAGAATTGTTACTCAGGGACAGACACAGAATTGTTACTGAGGGACACAGAATTGTTACTGAGGGACACAGAATTGTTACTCAGGGACAGACACAGAATTGTTACTGAGGGACACAGAATTGTTACTGAGGGACACAGAATTGTTACTCAGGGACACAGAATTGTTACTCAGGGACACAGAATTGTTACTGAGGGACACAGAATTGTTACTGAGGGACACAGAATTGTTACTCAGGGACACAGAATTGTTACTGAGGGACACAGAATTGTTACTGAGGGACACAGAATTGTTACTCAGGGACAGACACAGAATTGTTACTCAGGGACAGACACAGAATTGTTACTGAGGGACACAGAATTGTTACTGAGGGACACAGAATTGTTACTGAGGGACACAGAAGTGTTACTGAGGGACACAGAATTGTTACTCAGGGACACAGAATTGTTACTCAGGGACAGACACCGAATTGTTACTCAGGGACAGACACCGAATTGTTACTCAGGGACACAGAATTGTTACTCAGGGACACATAATCGTTGAATTAAAGAGTATGTCAGACAACACGCAGAGGAGTGGCAGAGGAGGCAATGTTTCAGGAGCGAGCAGACGTGGCAGCAGAGGAAGGGGTCGAGGCAGCACTAATCGCAGCCAGAGGCCATTGCTCCTGGTGTCATCCAGTGGTTGTGTCTCCACCGACAACCCTGCCATCATCGATTGGTTGGCTCGGTCGTCTTCCTCTTCCCAGGTCACCTCTGACACCTACAGCCAACGGTCGGTGGGTACGTCAGACACAACCGTTAGTTGGCATGGCCCGGGAGCAAGCCCACTGAAATCACGTGTCCTCTACCTGCCCCTGTCCTTTGGTGTTCCCTCACCAAGCGAAGTATCGCATGCTGTGGGCTCAGCCCCACTGTACAGTGAGGAAGAGCTAACAGAGGGCGGTCAGGAACGGGGGGAGACATCCGCCTCTTCAGCAGCCAGGCGAAGAAGTAGTGGCGAGGAGAGTGGCTCGGTAGCCGGTCTAGAGACAGGTCTGTCTCCTGACCCACACGCAGCCAAGGGGGCTAGTAGTGAGGCGGAGACCCTAATTGATGATGATGAGGCTGATCGCACTTGGCAGCCTCGTCGTCATCAGGCTATTGCTTCCGCATCATCAGGAGAAGAGGGTGGCAGCTTGGCAGCGAGCAAAACAGTCGGTGGGTTGCCCAGGAGGCAGCAGGGTCGCAGCAGTGTCAGTGGAGGCAAACAGCCACGGAGTAGAGCACCAGCTCCACTGCAGCCTACCACCACGGCCAGTAGTGGTGCCGGTGTGCACGGAGGAAGTAGCAGTCAGCCAGTGAGGAGTATCGGCGGTGTGGCAATTTTTCGTCAAGCCGCCCGAGGAAGTAAACGTAGCCGTATGTCGACTATGTGGCCAGAAAGTCAAGCGTGGCCAGGGGGGCCCATGTTGGGACTACAGCGTTGCGGCAGCATATGCAGCGTCGCCATTCGGTGGCCTGGGAAAACCGTCATAAAGATACGGCGGTTCTGCCTGCCCCAGCCCCCGCTCCATCACCCGCTCCGTTACTTGCTCCGTCACCCGACGTCAATCGCCCTCTATCAGCCAGTCAAGGCTCCAACACCTCTGCTGAGGGGAGTTGTCGCTCGTTGGCATCTTCCGCTCGTTCAGATGCTCCTTCTCCTGCTACTCCTCTTCACGGATTCCGTCAGCAGTCTTTCTTGGAATCCGTTTCCAAGAGACAACAGTTTGCGAGCACGCACCCGACGGTGCAAAAGCTGAACGTCCTCCTGTCCAAGTTGCTGGTGCTGCAGTCCCTCCCTTTCCAAGTGGTGGACTCAGCACCTTTCCGAGAAATGATGGCTTGTGCCGCGCCGCGGTGGAAAGTGCCAAGCCGTCATTTCTTCGCCAAAAAGGCAGTGCCAGCCCTGCATTCACATGTAGAAAAGATGGTGGGCCAGTCTTTGAGCATGTCGGTCTCTGCCAAAGTGCACGGCAGCGCCGACGTGTGGAGCTGTAACTACGGTCAGGGACAGTACATGTCATTTACGGCCCACTGGGTGAACGTGGTGCCGGCACAGCCGCACCAGCAACTTGGACAGGTCACGCCGCTTTTGCCTCCACGTTTGCACGTCCTTGGTCCAGCAAAGATGTCCGCCTCTACCACCTCTTCTTCCTTCGTGTCCTCAGCCGCCACCCCCGTGCCAAGTCCCATTACCCGACCGGCATATCACATGTGCAGGGCGCAACGGTGTCACGCTGTGCTGCACCTGGTATGCCTTGGCGAACGTAGTCACACAGGGGAGGAACTTCTGAGTGTAATGAACAGAGAAATCGACAGATGGTTGTCTCCGCGCAAACTGAAAATCGGAACCATGTTGACCGACAACGGAAAGAACATGGTGTCTGCTCTGCGTCAAGGAAGGTTGTGCCATGCGCCATGCATGGCTCACGTGTTCAATCTGGTTGTCAAGCGGTTCCTAAAATCCACCATCCCACTGCAAGACATCCTTAAAATGTCACGTAAACTTTGCATGCATTTCAGCCATTCCTACACCGCAAAGCACACCCTCCTTGAGCTGCAGCGGCAGAACGGAATTCCACAGCATCGCCTGATCTGCGACGTTGCAACAAGGTGGAATTCAACCCTACACATGTTAGACCGCCTTTACGAACAGCGAAAGGCCATCACCGATTTCCTGATGTTACAAGCGGATAAAGGTACTCCCCTGTGTAACTTCGATGTCAGCCATTGGCAGCTCATGCGTGACACCTGCCGCTTGCTCAGGCCCTTTGAGGAGGCCACGCTATTCGTGAGTCGGCAGGACTATGGGATGAACGACGTCATTCCTCTGTTGCACGTCCTGGAACAAATGCTGTTAACAATGGCTGGTCAGGGTGCGGTAGACGTGGCGCACAGATCTCAACGCCACATGACCCCTGTGGGGGCAGGACAGGAAGAAGAGGAGGAGGTAGAGGAGGACATTTGTGCTCAAGAATTATTGAGTGAAATGGGTGGTTTTTCCACTCAGCGGACAGGAGTGGAGGAGCAGGAGCATCTGGTAGAGGAGGAGGAGACAGAGGACCCAGACGCACCGTGGCAGTATGCTGTGGAGATGGAGGCAGGGAGTCCCTCACATTCCTTGGCACAAATGGCCCATAGCATGCTCGGTTGCTTGCGTAGCGACAGCCGAATAATAACCATCAGACAGAGGGATGACTTTTGGCTGTCCACCTTGTTGGACCCTCGCTACCGTTCAAAAATGGTGGCCTTTTTCACACCTGCTGAGAGGGAGGCCAAAATAACGTACTATAAAAAACCACCTATGTAGTCAGTTGGTCTCTGCCTTTCTGCGCCAACGTCCATCCTCAGACACTGTGGGCCCTGTGCGCTCGCGTTCCGCTGCCATGGCAGCAGGGGAGGGGTGGGGTGGTAGGAGCAGTGGCAGCTCCACCAGCAGCGGCTGCCTCAGTCTGCAGTCGATGATGAGTAGCTTTCTTCACCAGCGCAGTGAGGAAACTACTAACCAGCCGCAGCAGCAGCAGCATCAGGTGGACCTGGAGCAGGACCTCAAACAACAGGCTTGGGCCTACTTGGACAGCACCCTGCCAACCGAGGTAGACAATCCCCTTGACTACTGGGCAACAAAACTTGACCTTTGGCCCCAACTAGCTGAATTTGCCCTTGAAAGGCTGTCATGCCCGGCCAGTAGCGTGGCATCGGAGCGCGTGTTTAGTGCGGCAGGAGGTATTGTAACTCCGCGGAGGACACGACTGTCCACCCAAAGTGTGGAGAGACTCACGTTTGTGAAAATGAATCAGGCGTGGATTAGTCTGGATTTCAAACCACCAGTTCCTGACACAACTGACTAAATCCGCCATGAATCATGCCCCAAACATGTGCCACTTTCACGTCTCCTCACACTGCTGGTGTGTTACATTTTTTGTCATAGGGTGCTGGCAGATTACGGGCCTCTCATTGCTGCTGCCAGGCCCGTAATCTGCCATGGGCCCCTGTACCGCCTCCTCATGCTGCTGCCAGGTCCAGAGTCTCTCATGGGTCCCTGTACGGCCTCCCATTGCTGCTGTCTCCATCGCCACACTCTGCCATGTGCCACTTTCAGGTCTCCTCACACTGCTGGTGTGTTACATTTTTTGTCATAGGGTGCTGGCAGATTACGGGCCTCTCATTGCTGCTGCCAGGCCCGTAATCTGCCATGGGCCCCTGTACCACCTCCTCATGCTGCTGCCAGGTCCAGATTCTCTCATGGGTCCCTGTACGGCCTCCCATTGCTGCTGTCTCCATCGCCACACTCTGCCATGTGCCACTTTCAGGTCTCCTCACACTGCTGCTGTGTTACATTTTTTGTCATAGGGTGCTGTATGGCCTCCCATTGCTGCTACCTCCACCGCCGCACTGTGGCTCCACACTCTGGTTTTGGCCCCGTGACTGCCCAAATGAGTGAAGTGTGCGGTGATTCTAAGATCGACGGCACTCATCTGCATGTCATACTGACTGACAGTATTATTTCTCTTCCCCAGCAGACTCCAAGGGCATTTAAATTAAAGGTACAGTGTTCTGCACTAATATAAAGGCTCTCTGAAGCCTAGAAACACCCTTTTATAAGTTAAAATCGCAGCGAATATATTCGCATCTAATCGAATTTATTCCTCGAATTTGCCGAATCAGCCGAATCAAATTTTGAATACTTCGCTCATCTCTAATGGCAACATCTAACCCCAAGGGGTTCACATACTTTTTCTTGCAACTGTATGCATATTAAAAATAAAAGAATACATCGGACTAAATACGTATAAACTTTACATCCTAGTATGTGTATATATGAATGTGAGTTAGGGACCTTAGATTGTACGCTCCTCGGGGGCGGGGACTGATGTGAATGTATAATATATATGTAAAGTGGTGCCTAAATTGATGGCGCTATATAAGTACCTGTAATAATTTTCCTTTAAAAGCATCCATTCATTCTATTCTGGTTTAATCTGACAAAAGAACAACACACTTACAGAAAAACAATGAGGTGACACAATGTAGCACAGATGTCTCTGCAGGGAGATTAATGACCCCTCACCAAAGACGTGAGCCATTGGTAGACAAGACAAACTTCTCCTGTGACTTCTACTGATGTGTTAATTAGGCCGGGCCGGGATGAAACGTCCTATTTGCGGAGACATATGCTGCATCGCAATACTGAGCAATCTGCAACCATTTATGGGGAATCCTCCATACAGCTTCCCCGGGAAGATAAAAAGTCAGGAGAATTTCCTCTGTGTGGTGAATATCATGAAGGAGCCATATGCTGCTCTGTGATGTGTATGATACACGGTACAATCCCCAGCCTGCCGTGTCTCTGTATATTCTGCTGGGATAATTAATGAGGAGACCGTCAATAGAACGGGCCTTTATATATAGCGATAGATGGTCGTTGAAGAAGATTGCCATTGGAAATCAATAAGGTATTCTTTTGGTGGAGAGAAATTAGAGGAGATTAGCTGCAAAATAAATTGAAACTTAAAACAGTACTGTCAAAATCCAACACTTTAAAGGGAACATATTGTGGTTTTGGTTTTTATGGTCAGGGATCAATGTGTGTGTATAATATATATATACAGTTGTGTTCAAAATAATAGCAGAGTGTTGAAAAAAAGTGAATAAAGCTCAAAATCCTTCTAATAGCTTTTATTTCCATCCACACAAATGCATTGGGAACACGACACATTCTATTCCAAATCAACACAGGAAGAAAAATACATCAAATTTGTGTTGTTCCTTCTAAAAAAAATTGAAGAAATGTGAATATTAGATGTTTAAAAAAAATGTCAGTGTTTGTATTCTTCTTTACAAACTCAAACATTCACTATATAAACTGAGAAATGTTTGAAGATTTTGCTTTCCTTTGAATGACTTCATGAATATTTGGTTGTAGTCGCACGGTTTCTGAGAACTGCTGTACATCTGTGTTGCATGGAGTCACCCAACTTCTGGCCCCTGTGATCAGGTATTCCAGCCCAGGATGATTGGACCACATTCCACAGTTCTTCTCTATTTCTTGGTTTTGCCTCAGAAACGGCATTTTTGATGTCACCCCACAAGTTTTCTATTGGATTAAGATCCGGGGATTGGGCTGGCCACTCCATAACGTCCATCTTGTTGGTCTGGAACCAAGATGTTGCACGTTTACTGGTGTGTTTGGGGTCGTTGTCTTGTTGGAACACCCATTTCAAGGGCATTTCCTCTTCAGCATAAGGCAGCATGACCTCTTCAAGTATTCTGATGTATTCAAACTGATCCATGATCCCTGGTATGCGATAAATAGGCCCAACACCGCAGTATGAGAAACATCCCCATATCATGATGCTTGCACCACCATGCTTCACTGTCTTCACAGTGTCCTGTGGCTTGAATTCAGTGTTTGGGGGTCGTCTGACAAACTGTCTCCGCCCACTAGACCCAAAAAGAACAATCTTACTTTCATCAGTCCACAAAATGTTGCGCCATTTCTCTTTAGGCCAGTCAATGTGCTCTTTGGCAAATTGTAACCTCTTCAGCACACGTCTTTTTTCCAGCAGTGGGACTTTGCGGGGACTTCTTGCAGATAGCTTGGCTTCACATCGGCGTCTTCTAATTGTAACAGTCCTCACAGGGAACGTCACACCTTCTTTCATCTTCTTGGAGCTGATTGTTGGCTGAGTCCTTGCCATTTTGGCTTTTCTTCTATCCATTCCAATGGTAGTTTTTTCGCTTTCTTCCACGTCTTTTTAGCTGGGCAGCCGATCATTTTCTGCACTTCTTTATATGTTTTCTTCTCTCCAATCAACCTTTTAATCAAGGTACGCTGTTCTTCTGAACAATGTCTGGAACGACCCATTTTCCTCAGAATTTCAGAGAGAAATGCACTGTAACCAGCATGTACAACATTTGCTGCCTTCCTTCCTTAAATAAGGGCAATCATTGCCACCTGTTTTTCTAATAATGAATGACCTCACTAATAGAACTCCACACTGCTATTATTGTGAACACGCCCCTTTCAATGAGTGATTCAATGACACAGAATCAGCAGCATGCATGTCATGACTGTCGGGTCTGTTGGATTTCTATTACTCTACTACACCTGTTAGGAAATTATTTGCCATGTAGAAATATCATTTCTACCAAAAACAGCGATTGATCCGGTTAGTGATGTCTGACTGCTAGTATTTTGAACACAAATGTTCATGTTGCAAATAAAAATGTAATCCATCAGACCAGGCCACCTTCTTCCATTGCTCTGTGGTCCAGTTCTGATGCTCACGTGCCTATTGTAGGTGCTTTTGGCTGTGGACACGGGTCAGCATGGACTCCCTGACCGCGCTGCCGCTACACAGCCCCGTACACAAAAAACTGCCATGATCATTTTTTCTGCTTTCAACACATCAACTTCAGGGACCACACAAATAGTAAAACATATACCTACAGCTGTTGTGTGTGTGTGTTAAAGTGTGCTGGAATTTTTTGAAAGATAATAAAAAAAAAGTACAAGGTATAATCCCCAACAGGTTATGTATTCTCACTGGTCCCCAGGTCCTACTCCATAGAAGTCATTGCTTCTATGCACTGCACTGATAAAGGACTGCAAGCCTGAAACAGCTGTATCCAGCCAAGAATACATGTCTGTATCATTTTAAGTTGTGTCTGTGCCAGGGGTGGACTGACCATTTGGAAACTCGGGCACTGCCCGAGGGCCCGGGGTCAGTAGGGGGCCCCATGAGATGCCCCTGGTACCTTTTTCATAGGCTTTTTTGAGTTTGGGCAAGGACACAGGGGCCCCATGATCCCCTATTGCCCGGGGGCCCCATGAGTTGTCAGTCCACCCCTGGTCTGTGCTGTAAGCAGTGGTGTATTTACCCCTTGTGCTTCCATAGGCAACACTTAAATCAGTCACTGCTCACCAACTAACACCCTATCCCCCCCCCCACACGATCACAAGGGAATTCCAGCCAATGTTCAGTTGCAGCTCTGGGCTCTGGGTGCAGAGCAGCTAAGGAGGGAGAGGACAGGGCAGAGGGCGGAACATGAAGGATGAAGGGTGTGAGGGCTGAGGCAGCCAGGTCTTCCAAACTCCAGCCGAGGTGGATGGCTTGCTCCTGCTGGGAACTGGTGTGCAGAGGCAGGAGCGGGGAACCTGCAGGGAGCTTGGGCGAACTTGTTGGGGAATCTGCTGTCTTATGACAGCAGTAGGGTGGCACCGCCCCCCTGAAAATTGCCACCCCAGGCAAATGCCTTGTTTGCCTTGTGGTAAATACTCAGCTGGCTATAAGCCAGTCATCTGGGAGTATAGCTGGTCACAGGGGAAGGAAATAATGATTTGCATGGCCTTGTCCACCATCCTTAGATGGGAAATAATAATGTTATTATGGAGATTCATAATGGAAGTACAATATGTTCCTTTAGTTCTAAGAAAGTGTTACAGTGCTCACAGGATCCATGCCGGGTTTTCCAGGATTCCCAGGATTCCAAGACTTTCAGTATTTACAGAATTCCCACAGATTATTCCAGGATTCCCAGGATTCCAAGACTTTCAGCATTTACAGAATTCCCAAAGATTATTCCAGGATTCCCAGGATTCCAAGACTTCCAGTATTTACAAGAGTCCCACAGATTATTTCAGAATTTCTAGGTTTTCTAAGACCTACAGTAGTTCCAGGGTTCCCAGACATTATGCTGGGCATGCCATCTGGCCAGAAAGGTAGGACATTGAAGTGGTTGGTGCTGTGTCTTATCGCCAGCTACATGGGAGCTAAAAATCTACAATGTCTACCTGCCAGCTGCCTGTTGCTAACCCAGATTAATATGATAACTCTCCTGCTTGCGGCCCTCAAAGATCTCTGCGTGAACCTGACTACTCTTTCACTTGTCACCCATCAAGAACCCTGCCTAGATCTAACGTTTTGTCAGGGCAGGAGCTGTGGATCGGACAGGCAGGCCTAGTGGCAGGGTCATGCACCAACTGACAACAACCACTACCCACAGACCGGAGTCCCTCAGGGCGCGGAGTCTAAGTCCCAGGCTGCCCTTCACCAGGGCCCCTGATGGTGGGGATAGACTTGACGCAGCCAGGGATCAGGTCGCGGCCCCCGAGACACCCTAGCTGTGGTAATGGCCGCCGCCAATGGCGTATAGCTGGTAGGAACCAGATAAGAACGATAGCGTAGTCGGACAGGCCGGGTCGATAACAACGGGACAGACAGTACAGAATGATAGACAAGAATAACAGGTCACAAGCCGGGTTCAGCAACGGGAGGTCAGATAAATGGATAACGCAGAGAATAGTCTAGTCAAAAGCCGAGTCAGTTTCCAGGAGAGCCATGAGAGTAGAAACAGAGCTTGCTGCAACACGAACATACAAGACACAAATGCAAAGAGCACGTGCGGACAACAGGCTTATATGTCATCAACCACACCCCTCTGGGGGATGGACCGCAGAGGCCTGAAGGCATAAAAGGCTCCCACCATGCTCTGCAGAAACCCAAGATGGATGCCAGCACATGGAGCAGCATAACCTCTGGGAAAAGGTAGGACCTTGACACTTTTCTCTTGCTTGCTGCCTACCTAAACCTTTGTTTGGATCAGAGTACTCTCCTGCCCTAGCACCTTGTAAACAGCCTCTGCATTGAAATGTTCTTGTTCCGTCCTCCCCTTGGTGGGGCCATCCTGAAGGCCACAACCCAAGTTTGCAAAAGAAAACCACTAACCACTAGGATCTCTGCACAACCATCCCTTGTGGGGTGAAGACCAACTGTCACTTAGACCTAGTGCCTCAGGTGAGCCCTGTCAGTCCAATTGCAGGGAACTCAAAACTTGTAGAGAGCATGCCAACTACGAACAACCCCAGAGGGAAAACGCTGCTTTGTGTAACACTCACAGTTCAGTTCAATGCAGAGATGCAGTGGGAAAAGATGCATCTACAGCATCTATCTTCAGAGGGTGGAATGCAGACTGGTCAGTCTAGTCCCAATGGGGACTCTTCAGGAACCTCTCCCTGCCACTCTTCACTTTCCCTGACAGGCGGCTGATCTTTGCCTACCCTAGCCACTTGGCAAATGTGCACCAAAACCCGGGGGGCAGGGACTTATAAAGATTCTGCTGACCCAAGATGGCCACCAGAGGTTACCTGGATGCAGTGTAGCCAACCGGAACACTGCTTTCAGGGACCAAGGAACCATGGAGAAACCATATTTCTCTTGACTTCCTCTCCAGGCAATGGTACTGCTTGCATCAAGAGCCGCCTACAATGGAGAAAGCAGACTACACCTGCCTACATGCAGTGGTGTATTTAGGTTTTGTGCTGCCCTAGGCAACAGAAAATTTGGCCCCCCCCCCCCCCCCCCTGGAAAGAGAATTGGGCTGTGCATACACCATCATGAAACCCACAGCATCTCTCGGGAACCCACCAGGTCCCCATGCCTCGTGTTTCCCTTGTTCCAAGGGGCAGTGCTGCCCCCCTAAAAAATGCCGCCCTAGGCAAATGCCTTGTTTGCCTTGTGGAAAATACACACCTGCCTACATACAGTGGTGTATTTAGGTTTTGTGCTGCCCTTGGCAACAGAAAATTTGGCACCCCCCCCCCCTTGCAGAAAGAGCCTGACATTGACCAAGAGCACCCCTGCCCTCCACCCGAGCCTTCCACTACCACTGCCCCTCATACACCAGCCGCCATCCCCCATGGCGAGAGAGAAAGACACTCACCTTCACAGCTCTGGACATCCCCAGGAAAGAGAATCGGGCTGTGTATACACCGTCATGAAACCCACAGCATCTCTCGGAACCCACCAGGTCCCCATGCCTCGTGTTTCCCTTGTTCCAAGGGGCAGTGCTGCCCCCCTAAAAAATGCCGTCCTAGGCAAATGCCTTGTTTGCCTTGTGGTAAATACACCCCTGCCTACACACAGAGGTAGTAAAGAAGGGTATTATGTTGGTCAATGTGACGAGTGTTGCCCTTCAGCTCCTTGTGTAGTTTGAAGGTCTCAGAGTTGCAAGTTGTAATATTTCATAGTCACTTTCCTATTTTGATCAAGAGATTTAATTTATTTGCATCGCTGAGCCGGGATTTGCCTCCCAAAACAGCAATGTTAGAGGACTCTGCTTGAGATGAAACATTATGATATGTTTCCAGTTATATCTGCTCATTTTCATTAGTAATCGTGCCTGATGCTTCCTCCAACACTTCATTCTGTGCCCCCATGGGAGTCTTTTCCTTTTTTCTGCTTCTCATCTCACTCTGACTTTAATATATCACCGGGCTCCTCAGACAGTCATCAGAATTAAAGGCTTTATCAAGCATGACACCTCCTCGGAGTTACACTTTTTCTCGCACATGATGCTTCCTCATGCACTGGCTTCTTGGCCAGACGTGAGATTAAGCCTTACGGACGCTTGGAAGGATTTAGGAAAGAGAAAGGGCTGCAGAAGACCATCAGTAATACTTACCCATAGCACAAGGTATGCCGAGACGTGATTACCTTCTCTAGAGGGAAAAAAGCAGTAAAATTGCACTGTATGTGGCTGCGATCAATATTCCTGTTCTGTAGATAATAGGAGGTGCATGAAAGATAACCAAATAAAGAGGTTAATAAGCAAGGATTTACTTTTGTGAAGAATCAACTGTGAATGTTTTCTTTTTTCTTCTCTCTCTATCATGTGTAGGATGATGGGAGTTCGATGATGTAGATGATGACACACACTGCTGGGAAGCCGCAATCACTCTGCAATGGGTTAGTAACAGGCAGGGGCGGACTGACCATGTTCAGAAATTACCCCCCCCCCCGTCACACACTAATATTATTATACATTTCTATAGCTCTGACATATACCGCAGTGCTGTACAGACAACACTGAGCCAGTCCCATCAGTCTCTACACCAGAGGAGCTTACACTCTAATGTCCCCTCCCCCACAGTCACACACTATTATTATACATTTCTATAGCTCTGACATATACCGCAGTGCTGTACAGAGAACACTGAGCCAGTCACATCAGTCTCTGCACCAGAGGAGCTGACACTCTAATGTCCCCTCCCCCACAGTCACACACTGTTATTATACATGTATATAGCTCTGACATATACTGCAGTGCTGTACAGAGAACAGCCGGTCATATCAGTCTCTGCACCAGAGGAGCTCACACTCTAATCTCCTTCCACAGTCATATGCTATTATTATTCATTTGTATAGCTCCGACATATACCGTAGTGTGTACAAAGTACACTGTGCTAATCACATCAGTCTTTGCATCAGAGGAGCTGACACTCTAATGTCCCCTCCCCCTGCAGTTACCCACAGGGGCGGACTGACCATTTGGAAACTCGGGCATTGCCCGAGGGCCCTGGGTCAGTAGGGGGCCCCATGAGATGTCCCTGGTACCTTTCATAGGCTTTTTTGGGTACGGTTTGAGTGTGGGCGAGGACGCAGGGGCCCCATGATCCCCTATTGCTCGGGGGCCCCATGAGTTGTCAGTCTGCCCCTGGTAGCAGGGGTGGACTGACAACTCATGGTGCCCCCGGGCAATAGGGGATCATGGGGCCCCTGTGTCCTTGCCCAAACTCAAAAAAAGCCTATGAAAAAGGTACCAGGGGCATCTCATGGGGCCCCCTACTGACCCCGGGCCCTCGGGCAGTGCCCGAGTTTCCAAATGGTCAGTCCGCCACTGGTCATGTGTAGGATGATGGGAGTTCAGTGACGTACAGACGCACACTGCTGGGAAGCCACAATGCCCCTGCAATTGGTTAGTAGTTAGATACAAAAGAAAACATAGTTATCATGAGCCTTATTAGACAATTTATTGTTAAAAAGTAATGTTACATAGTTAGTGTGGCTGAAAAAAGACAAAAGTCCATCCAGTTCAATCATAGGAAAAAAAAAAGTTATAATCCTACACCCACAGTTGATCCAGAGGAAGGTTAGCCATAGTCCTTTCCTCTCCCCTCATGTCCTATACACTATAGTTACATAGTTACATAGTTAGTCTGACTGAAAAAAGACAAACGTCCATCCAGTTCAACCATAGAAAAAAAAAAGTTATAATCAGGGGCAGACTGACAACTCATGGGGCCCCCGGGCAATAGGGGATCATGGGGCCCCTGTGTCCTTGCCCAAACTAAAAAAAGCCTATGAAAAAGGTACCAGGGGCAACTCATGGGGCCCCCTACTGACCCCGGGCCCTCGGGCAGTGCCTGAGTTTCCAAATGGTCAGTCTGCCCCTGGTCATGTGTAGGATGATGGGAGTTCAGTGACTTACAGACACACACTGCTGGGAAGCCACAATGCCCCTGCAATTGGTTAGCAGTTAGATACAATAGAAAACATACTTATCATGAGCCTTATTAGACAATTTATTGTTAAAAAGTAATGTTACATAGTTAGTGTGGCTGAAAAAAGACAAAAGTCCATCCAGTTCAATCATAGGAAAAAAAAAAGTTATAATCCTACACCCACAGTTGATCCAGAGGAAGGTTGTCCATAGTCCTTTCCTCTCCCCTCACGTCCTATACACTATAGTTACATAGTTAGTGTGGCTGAAAAAAGACAAAAGTCCATCCAGTTCAACCATTAAAAAAAAAAGGTATATATATATATATATATATATATATATATATATATTGTGGGAACTCGCTTCAACGTGGTAGAGCTTTTAAACGCACACAGCTACTCGCTTCTTTTTAAGGGCCTTTTTAGCCCACTTTTATTTAAATGAAAGTTCAAACATAATGCTTTCCACGCAGGGGTATCCACTATCACACAAAACACCGATTCAGCCTCCTGGCTTACACACAGTTCAATGTCTGTCTCCTGCAGACTCTTCCCAAATTATAGCCACTAGCACACAGCTAGTCTGGCTTCCACCTGACTCCAAGGCAGAGACCTCCTGTCTGCCGGGGTGGAGCCCTCCTGACTCCATTTACCGGGGTGGAGCCCTCCTGACTCCGTCTGCCGGGGTGGAGCCCAGAACTATGGTCAGGACTCTATAAAAAGGCCTGTACACACCTGTGCACTCAGTATGCTGGGGGTTCTCAAAACACGGACCCTGGATTGGAGATTTCATCCCTCCCAGATCTCTTTGAAATCTCCAGGCTCCAGATCCCAAAACAAACTTAATGAATAAATGAGGAAACCGAAAAGTCAGATTCCTCTGCAATACATTAACTCTCTGGAGCCCCTCAACCTGCCTGGTTGAGAATCCAGGGTTTTCAACTTGAGTTTGACCGTGGCAGGACACCGCACTGCCACATATCCCCCCCCTTTGTTTTGACCCCATGGGGGGGCGGAACACACAAATCTAAACTTCTTGCTTTAGACCTTCCGTGCGTGCTATCACCTGTAAAGGTCCAATCCTGGCTGACTTCATTTTCAACAAACGGAGACATTAATCCCTGCCCCAAGAGGTGACTTCCCCTGTCTCCCCTTACTTGGGCTCTACTACTTCCCCATGCCTTTTTACGAGTGCGCTTCCAAAAGCGCGGTCTTTCTAATTTCCTTAAGACTATGCTAGTCCTTTTACCACTAGGGGGTTTACAAATCTCAGTACCCTTTGTAACCTGGGGTTGACGCCTAAGCTTTAAGTGCCTGGTAATATTATAACGTGCTCCCTCAAATTCCTCTAGACCATCCCTTTTTGCTTTATTTAATTTTGATGGGGTTATATTTTTAGACCCTTTAGTAATAGAGGTGGGCTCTTTTATTTGGGAATCAAACACTTTTAACGTCCCCTTGTTAAGCTTTGGGCCAGTTCCCTTAGACCTTTCATTCTTAAAACTTGGGAGTTTCCTGGACCTTTGGAAATCTTTCCCAAAATTACCTTCCTGATCCTGTAGGGGGCCTATTGCTAGACTCTTAACCTCTCTTGTGTCTGTTAAGCACTCATTACCTCTTTCAGGAGGACCAGCTACCATGTCAACCTGACCACCTGGTCTACTATTCTTTTTGTTATCACACACAGTAATCAGACAATCCAAATTCATCAACACATTTCCCTTTTTATCATTAGCCAGAAGACTCTGGTCAGAACTCAGTTCACTAGTAGTTGGCGGGGCAATTTCTGGAGAGGAATTACACACAGCGGAGTGGGTATCTCCCATGGAAACGTTACTATCCACTGACTTCACTGTCACAAAAGACTCTGCCAGCAACTGTCCTGATGCCAAACCATCCTTACATAATTCTACATTTGGGTAGACGACCCCAACCACATCACATATACATGTGTCTTCCGGCACTTCTGCCAAAACCTCGGTCCTGTCCAGCAGTACTCTGGTGTGCCTCTCATACAGATTACTGCTATGAAGCAACCCAGCAATGCACTGAAAGACAATTTTCACCATTACCAACAAGGATGGTATCACAGAATTCCTATATTGACCATCTTTGTTTTGTATAGCCTGTAATACCAAGCTCCGATTAGCGGGACTCCACTGTACCAGCTCTCCCGAACATGGAAGAGACAGCAAGGTATACACCGGCTGTACACTCCAGAAGGCTAACATCTCCTTCAGCAGGTCTGTTATAAAAATACAGCCCGATTCCACCCATAAGACCTTCCTGGAGACATGGAGCCACTCATTTACTGATGCCTCAGAGGTGGTGCTTCTTAACGAGGCTTCCTCTCGGCTGGAGGTACCCAATACAATAACCTGGGGCTCTCCCAGAGCGTAACCAGGTGTGGGATTCACCCAAATACTCTGAGGCTCAGTGTCAATGAGCTCTTCCACGGCTTCTCTATGGATATCTGTTTGGTATACCACACCATTAACTCCTTTATGGGCTGTGGGCAAAACGTCTGCTGAGCGTTTATCCTCAATGGTGCCTTTTACCAGCGCTGGGTTAATTTTGGCAGCGACAGTTGCACCCTGGACTAATAGTTGCTCCACAGTCCCTCTATTCAGCACAGCAGAAACCATGTCCACCCCATTGTTACCCACAGAGGCATCTTTTATTAATGCCAACAAGCTTGTTGCCCATCTGTCCCAGTCCATCGTCCCTGTGATCCCATCAGAGGTACTACGCAGTACCACTCCAACCGCTGAAGGACACACAGAGGGACAGAGTGGCTCTGTATCACACCCATTACCTATATCTTCATTATCCATATCACAATGGGAGACTCCTTTTCTAGGCACAGCAGGTTGCAATTTCCTACTCTCACCACCATGACCTAGTGGCGTGTCATTCACTACAAAAACTTTAGCATTAGTGGATTGCATTGACCCATCATCATGAATACGTTCATACCTTTTAGATTCACCATTGCCAGACTGAAATAACAAATTCTCACTCAATTCAGATACACTCTGGTCCACCAGAGCAACAGCATAGTTATCCTGGGTTACCTTAACCACCGTTGCTAGGGAAGATAACACATCCTGCTTAGTGGTCACCCCTACTACATTTAATTTAGCATTCTGTTTATAGGACATTGGTGCAACCCCAATATCAGTACTCTTCACATTTTTAACTGTTGCCTCCCCACTAAAAGCATTATACAGAGGCAAGTCTCTCTCACAATCACCAGCAGTGGGTTTCCCAACTGGGAGTACCCCAAATTTATAGCAGAGAGTCTCAAAGTCAGTCTCAATCATTGCATTAGTATCTCTCACATTTATGTCAAAAGTACCAGTCTTACCCACCACTGCAACAGGCTTCACCTTCTTCACTTGAGTGCGTGGGATCTGGTTCCTTTCTGTCATCTCCTCTCTTTGGCTTTGGCCAGCCAGTTCATCCATGCAGCTATAGGATGATACTGTGGCAGGCACTTCTGACTCCTTGGCACCCCCTGCAGGCACAACAGGTACTTCTTCACTGTTGCTAGGGGTGGCTGCCAACATTTTTAAACATGAATCTGGGCTTGCAGATGAAGACTTTTGCCCAGTAGCACCCTCATCAGTGATATTCCATAATCTGGGGCAGGTAAAGATACCATGCCCAAACTGACCACATTCCAGGCAGGGTATGGTTCCACCGATAACCTTCTTGGGATATGGAACCACATCTCCCTTGTAGCCCCTTCTCCTGGTTGGCAGGCTTTCTCCTGTTGCTATGGGAGATGGCACTCCCCCAGCTGAACTTTGTGGGTTCCTCCAGATGCGCTGAACTCTCATCTCTGCGTTGCCACAATCCTCTGCAGACGACACTTCTCTCACCGGGTCCGCAGGCCTGAAGTCACATGGGTTGCTATGGGCAACCACATATTTCTGAAACTTTTGGGCAGCCTGCTGCTCCTTCCTGGAACTCCAAACAGGCTTCCCAATTGCATACCCAGACCTTTGTCGGGTTGTGTCACCTTGCACTGGAAGCTGGGATAAAGGGCACTTGGAGACAGTGTGCCCCCATTCACTGCACCGCAAACAGCGCTCTTGCGGCAGTATCTTGCCCGCATCCTCCACCATATGTGGGAACTCGCTTCAACGTGGTAGAGCTTTTAAATGCACACAGCTACTCGCTTCTTTTTAAGGGCCTTTTTAGCCCACTTTTATTTAAATGAAAGTTCAAACATAATGCTTTCCACGCAGGGGTATCCACTATCACACAAAACACCGATTCAGCCTCCTGGCTTACACACAGTTCAATGTCTGTCTCCTGCAGACTCTTCCCAAATTATAGCCACTAGCACACAGCTAGTCTGACTTCCACCTGACTCCAAGGCAGAGACCTCCTGTCTGCCGGGGTGGAGCCCTCCTGACTCCATTTACCGGGGTGGAGCCCTCCTGACTCCGTCTGCCGGGGTGGAGCCCAGAACTATGGTCAGGACTCTATAAAAAGGCCTGTACACACCTGTGCACTCAGTATGCTGGGGGTTCTCAAAACACGGACCCTGGATTGGAGATTTCATCCCTCCCAGATCTCTTTGAAATCTCCAGGCTCCAGATCCCAAAACAAACTTAATGAATAAATGAGGAAACCGAAAAGTCAGATTCCTCTGCAATACATTAACTCTCTGGAGCCCCTCAACCTGCCTGGTTGAGAATCCAGGGTTTTCAACTTGAGTTTGACCGTGGCAGGACACCGCACTGCCACAATATATTTATATTCCTATACCCACAGTTGATACTGTTGAGGAAGGCAAAAAAACTCAGCAAAGCATAATCCAATTTGCTCCTGCAGGGAACCTTCCACATCAGGAAATTACTCCTTACCCACACCTTACATAGTTACATAGATAGTCTGGCTGAAAAAAGACAAAAGTCCATCCAGTTCAACCATATAAAAAAAAAGTTATGATCCTACACCCACAGTTGATCCAGAGGAAGGCAAAATAACAGCAAAGAACAATCCAATTTGCTCCTGCAGGGGAAAAAATTCCTTCCTGATCCCCCGAGAGGCAATCGGATATTCAACTTTACCTATAAATGTTATATCCAGTTATATTCAGGCAATGCCCGAGGGCCTGGGGTCAGTAGGGGGCCCCATGAAATGCCCATGGTACCTTTTTCATAGGCTTTTTTGAGTTTGGGCAAGGACACAGGGGCCCCATGATCCCCTATTGCCTGGGGGCCCCATGAGTTGTCAGTCCGCCCCTGACCATAATGCAAACCGCTGTGAATAAACCTGGGAGTGAAGCTTTAGAACTGTGCCAGTCCCCGGACCGTCTGGTGATTATCGCTGTCATCTATGCCGTGTAATGCACACCGACACCTATAGCTGCGACGTCGAGGCTTGATAGGCGGATTATTTATGGATGAAATCTCAGCTGCGGCTGCCGATGTTTTATCATCTAATCTGCTGCTATAAGAAAAAGAACTTGAAAATATCACTTTTTTTCAGGATTTGCAGATTGAATGTGACAACTGCTTTCCCGGGAACTGTCAGTCCCGGCCTTTACGATGAACACAATGTTTAAAATGCAAGGCTTTGCCTGAGCAAATGTTCTGTGATCAGTACGGTGTATTAGCATAGACCAGGGGTCTCCAAACTTCCTAAACAAAGGATCAGTTCACTGTCCTTCAAACTTCAGGAGGGCCAGACTGTGACCAGCAGAATATGGTGTTGGGGAGAATAGTTTCCCATTATTGGTGTCAGTGGGAGGAATAGTTTCCCATTATTGGTGTCAGTGGGAGGAATAGTGCCCCATCATTGGTGTCAGTGAGAGGAATAGTGCCCCATCATTGGTGTCAGTGGGAGGAATAGTGCCCCATCATTGGTGTCAGTGGGAGGAATAGTGCCCCATCATTAGTGTCAGTGAGAGGAATAGTGTCCCATCATTGGTATCAGTGGGAGGAATAGTGCCCCATCATTGGTATCAGTGGGAGGAATAGTGCTCCATCATTGGTGTCAGTGGGAGGAATAGTGCCCCATCATTGGTGTCAGTGGGAGGAATAGTGCCCCATCATTAGTGTCAGTGAGAGGAATAGTGCCCCATCATTGGTGTCAGTGGGAGGAATAGTGCCCCATCATTGAAATCAGTGGGAGGAATAGTGCCCCATCATTGGTATCAGTGGGAGGAATAGTGCCCCATCATTGGTGTCAGTGGGAGGAATAGTGCCCCATCATTGAAATCAGTGGGAGGAATAGTGCCCCATCATTGGTATTAGTGGAAGGAATAGTGCGCCATCATTGGTATCAGTGGGAGGAATAGTGCCCCATCATTGGTGTCAGTGGGAGGAATAGTGCCCCATCATTGGTATTAGTGGAAGGAATAGTGTCCCATCATTGGTGTCAGTGGGAGGAATAGTGCCCCATCATTGGTGTCAGTGGGAGGAATAGTGCTCCATCATTGGTATCAGTGGGAGGAATAGTGCCCCATCATTGGTATCAGTGGGAGGAATAGTGCCCCATCATTGGTATCAGTGGGAGGAATAGTGCCCCATCATTGGTGTCAGTGGGAGGAATAGTGCCCCATCATTGGTATCAGGGGGAGGAATAGTGCCCCATCATTGGTGTCAGTGGGAGGAATAGTGCCCCATCATTGGTGTCAGTGGGAGGAATAGTGCTCCATCATTGGTATCAGTGGGAAGAATAGTGCCCCATCATTGGTGTCAGTGGGAAGAATAGTGCCCCATCATTGGTGTGAGTGAGAGGAATAGTGCCCCATCATTGGTATCAGTGGGAGGAATAGTGCTCCATCATTGGTATCAGTGGGAAGAATAGTGCCCCATCATTGGTGTCAGTTGGAAGAATAGTGCCCCATCATTGGGGTGAGTGAGAGGAATAGTGCCCCATCATTGATGTGAGTGGGAGGAATAGTGCCCCATCATTGGTATCAGTGGGAGGAATAGTGCCCCTTCACTGCTTTTAGTTGGAGGAATAGTGTCCCATCATTGGTTTTAGTTGGAGGAATAGTGCCCAATCTTTGGTATCAGTGGGAGGAATAGTGCCCCATCATTGGTGTCAGTAGAAGGAATAGTGCCCCATCATTGATATCAGTGGGAGGAATAGTGCCCCATCATTGCTATCAGTGGGAGGAATAGTGCCCCATCATTGATATCAGTATTTCCACTTTTACAGCCAAGTTAAGACCTTCTTTATATTTGTTAAATGTTCTCATTCACATAGCAAAACTTAAAAAAAAATAAAAAAAATTGTTGCTTAGCTTTGTAAATGCTCTTTTCTGGATACCCCAGCACAGAAAACCCTTCATTCTCCTTGATTATGAGGGAGATGAAGAGTTCGTGTTTACCATAATTAACATTTTCTGCCTTCTGCTGGCAGGTCTCATTATCAGTTGTAAACTAGATTCGAACGCTGTTTTTCCTAACAAAGGGTTCAAGATTTAGAGCTGATTCACACATATGTGGTGAAGATAGAAGCTCGGATTTCACAGCTAATTGATACAGTAGCAGGTTTTTTTTTTGTTGGTAGTATTTAATCACCACTGTTTTTTTTTTCTTTTCTGTTATATACATGAACAAAATAACATATCTTCATAAATTTAGGCCAAAAGTATTCTGCTTCATGTTGTTGGTAGAGAAAAAAATCCTAATAAGTGTATATTAATTGGTTTGTTATATCGTCTGCAAACTATTATATATATACTGGAATTTATGCCTCTATAGACTATAGGATGTTAATTGAGGTGATCAGCGACCTATAGCATGACTGTGATAATGTGGCGGGCAATCTGGTGGTAACAAACACTGGCTGGGAGGGACACTAACTGACTAACTCATATTGATGTTGCTAGTGACATTAACGCAGCGATCATATATACTACCAGGGGCGGACTGACAACTCATGGGGCCCCCCGGCAATAGGGGATCATAGGGCCCCTGTGTCCTTGCCCAAACTCAAAAAAGCCTATGAAAAAGATACAAGGGGCATCTTATGGGGCCCCCTACTGACCCTGGGCCAACGGGCAGTGCCCGAGTTTCCAAATGGTCAGTCCGCCCCTGTATACTACTGTACACTGTACTAATGACACTGGCTGGGAAGGGTTAACATCAAGGGGCAATCAAAGAGTTAACAGTGTGCCCAACAAGTGTAATGTGTGCTGCTTTTACTAACAAATCTGAATGTTTTTTTTGTCCTGCTTTGCAGGGAGGAGAAACACCCAGATCGTGTACAGAGCCCTGTGTGTTTGTAAACACAGAACTTTGTGCTGTGATTGGCTACAGCTGATCAGCAGGTCTCGGCTATAAATCATTAACTGGGACCTGCTGATAAAATCCTGCTGTGGCCATTGACAGCGAGTGTCAGCAGGACAGGCTGGATGACATAAATGCATTGTGGGTGGGCGGGAACTGGTTAAATAAAAGGACTGTTTGCTTTTACCAACACGGCTTGCTGATGCTCCAGGTCTACCCCACAACATTATATATATATAAATGGACTGGACAACATTTTTGGGACCCCTTGGAAAAATAACTGAAATCAATGGCTTCCTGGAACCATCAATGAGTTCCTTCCACCTCTCTACTGGAATTTTGGATCGCTCTTCTTTCACCAACTGCTCCAGGTCTCTCAGATTGGAAGGGTTCCTTTTCCCAACTGCTGTTTGGAGATCTCTTCACAGTAGCTCTATGGGATGGAGATCTGGACTCATTGCTGGCCAGTTCAGTCCTCTCCAGAGCTTTGTCTGAAACCATTTCTGGGGGCTTTTTGACATGTGCTTTGGGTCATTGTCCTGCTGGAAGACCCATGACTTCTGATGGAGACCCAACTTTCTGACACCGGGCCCTACATTGCACCCCAGAATTCTTTGGTAGTCTTCAGATTTCATAATGCCATGTACACGGCCAAGACTTCCAGTGCCTGAAGCAGCAAAGCAACCCCAAACCATCAGTGACCCCCCACCATGTGTGACTGGATTCTTTTCTTTAGAGGCCTCATTGCTTTTTCTGAATACTGTAGAATGATGGGCTTTACCAAAAATCTGGAATTTGGTTTTGTTTGTCCACAGCACATTCTCCCAAAAGGATTTTAGCTTCCTAAGGTACGTTTTGGCAAACTCCAATCTGGCTTTTGTATGTTTCTGTGTCAGCAGTGAGGTTCTCCTGGGTCTCCTACCATATTTCTGTGTCAGCAGTGGGGTCCTCCTGGGTCTCCTACCATATTTCTGTGTCAGCAGTGGGGTCCTCCTGGGTCTCCTACCATATTTCTGTGTCAGCAGTGGGGTCCTCCTGGGTCTCCTACCATATTTCTGTGTCAGCAGTGGGGTCCTCCTGGGTCTCCTACCATATTTCTGTGTCAGCGGCGGGGTCCTCCTGGGTCTCCTACCATATTCCTGTGTCAGCAGTGAGGTCCTCCTGGGTCTCCTACCATATTTCTGTGTCAGCAGTGGGGTCCTCCTGGGTCTCCTACCATATTTCTGTGTCAGCAGTGGGGTCCTCCTGGGTCTCCTACCATATTTCTGTGTCAGCGGTGGGGTCCTCCTGGGTCTCCTACCATATTTCTGTGTCAGCAGTGGGGTCCTCCTGGGTCTCCTACCATATTCCTGTGTCAGCAGTGAGGTCCTCCTGGGTCTCCTACCATATTTCTGTGTCAGCAGTGGGGTCCTCCTGGGTCTCCTACCATATTTCTGTGTCAGCAGTGGGGTCCTCCTGGGTCTCCTACCATATTTCTGTGTCAGCAGTGGGGTCCTCCTGGGTCTCCTACCATATTTCTGTGTCAGCGGCAGGGTCCTCCTGGGTCTCCTACCATATTTCTGTGTCAGCGGTGGGGTCCTCCTGGGTCTCCTACCATATTTCTGTGTCAGTGGTGGGGTCCTCCTGGGTCTCCTACCATATTTCTGTGTCAGCGGTGGGGTCCTCCTGGGTCTCCTACCATATTTCTGTGTCAGCGGTGGGGTTCTCCTGGGTCTCCTACCATATTTCTGTGTCAGCAGTGGGGTCCTCCTGGGTCTCCTACCATATTTCTGTGTCAGCAGTGGGGTCCTCCTGAGTCTCCTACCATATTTCTGTGTTTGCAGTGGGGTCCTCCTGGGTCCCCTACCATAGCGTCCCTTTTCATTCAGATGGCAACGTATAGTGAGAGCTGACACAGTTGTAACCTGTGCCTGAAGGTCAACTTGGATTGGTCTGGAAGTTGATGGAGGTTCTTTATACACCATTCCAACAATCCTTCGTTGCAATCTTTGATCAAGTTTTCCTCTTTCGTCCACGTCCAGGGAGATTAGTTACAGTGCCAAGGGCTGTAAACTTCTTGAGAATGTTGTGCACAGTGGACACAGGAACACTGAGATCTGTTAAGTGAAACAGGTGAGTTTAATTCCAAATTACAGGAGCATCACTAACTGGGAATGCAATTATTTCTTACAATTTCGTGAAGGTGCCAATCATTTTGTCCAGTCCATTTTTGGTGTTTTGCGTGGAATGTGTCAGATTTGGCTTTTTGTTTCTCTACATTTTTGTGTCATGCCAATACAAACAATAGAAATAAACAGGAGAATGCTGAAACATTTGTAATTGTAACAATTTTCTGGGTGGAGCGGTGCATTATCTGAGAGAAATTCCAATATTTCTGGCCATGACTGTTTGTATATATATATTTACAGGGGCAGATTGACCATTTGGAAACTCGGGCACTGCCTGAGGGCCCGGGGTCAGTAGGGGGCCCCATGAGATGCCCCTGGTACCTTTTTCATAGGCGTTTTTGAGTTTGGGCAAGGACACAGGGGCCCCATGATCCCCTATTGCCCGGGGGCCCCATGAGTTGTCAGTCTGCCCCTATATATATATATATATATATATATATATATATATGCGTACCTTGGTTTATGAACGCCTCGGTTAACGTCATTTTCGAGTTTACAAATGAAAATCCATTGAAAATAATGGCTCGGTTTACAAATTTTTTTCTCAATACGAACAGATTAATTGGTTTTCAATGCATTTACGAATTCATTTTTAATCATGTCCCTGTACAGTATTTATGCCTTTAAAGTGCACTTTATAAAAAGTTTGGAACAGATAAAACTTTTTTGGGCTTTTTTCTGACCTCCGGAACGGATTAATTGGTTTTCAATACATTTATGAATTCATTTTTAATCATGTCCCTGTACAGTATTTATGCCTTTAAAGTGCACTTTATAAAGAGTTTTGAACAGATAAAACTTTTTTGGGCTTTTTTCTGATCTCCGGAACGGATTAATTGGTTTTCAATGCATTTACAAATTAATTTTTAATCATGTCCCTGTACAGTATTTATGCCTTTAAAGTGCTCTATATAGAGTTTTGAACAGATAAAATACTTTTTTGTTACTTTTTTCTGACCTCAAGAACGGATTAATTGGTTTTCAATGCATTCCTATGGGAAACCGTGTTTCGGTTTACAAATTTTTCAAAATACGAAAAGTCCTGCAGAACGCATTAAATTCATAAACCGAGCTACGCCTATATCTATATATATATATATATATATACTGTATATACATTCTGTGTCAGAAGGAGTTTTCCTCTGAGTTTTCTTCACAATCAGGACCAACTTTCTCATATCACCAATTACCTTTTGAGTCGGCACATCTTTTAGCACGACAACACCTTCACATTCTCTCCTGCTGCAGTAGGTGACGTTTTAATGTTCATCTAGCGCACGTAACTTGACGTACCTGATTTTTTTCCCCGAATCTTACAGAAATAGTCTTGTTAATGCATCAATTAGGCCATACAATGTACTAATTAACCGTCTTATCAGGAAATCATCGCACTCCTGTACATTTTCTGCTAGGATCGGAGCTCATTTGCAGACCATGCCGCAATTAATTTGCAGGTAATTCTGCTCGTTCGCATTGGGTGATTGACAGCAAATACCTGTAGACGTGTTTAATATTTCTATGAAATCTAGGAAAACCGGCTTAAAGAAAACCACCCATGGTTAGCCTTATGCGATAATTGGAATATTCAGCCTTTAATTATAATAATTATCTAGGTTTACTTGCTGTAGCGCACCCCCTAAAGCGCCGCTGGTGAACTGATTTGCTTTTCCCCAGTAAAAGTCCACACAGGCAGGTATGCAGCATCTCCTCCACTTTCCCTGGCTTGAAGGAACAGTCTAGGAGTCTCGTTTTAGTTTTTTTGTTTATTGGAACATTGAACTTGGATGGGGTGAAGGGAGTATGTGGGGTGAAGGGAGTATGGGGGGTCAAGGGAGTATGGGGGGTGAAGGGAGTATGAGATACCCCAAAACTGGTGAACTGAACATTGGGAGGACTCCGTATCTATCTTGCTGAACTTCTGAAAAAGTGTCCCACAGAATCTCTATGCTGATGGTGACTATGGCTTCTCCCAGACACCAAAAGCTACACACAGTCACTAACTTTCCATTACTGGGGTCATCTACTCTAGTGTTTCTCAACCTTTTTTCAGTCAAGGCACTCTTTAATATTGTGGACAGTCCTGAGCAGGGGCGGACTGACAACTCATGGGGCCCCCAGGCAATAGGGGATCATGGGGCCCCTGTGTCCTTGCCCAAACTCAAAGCACACCCAAAAAAAGCCTATAAAAGGTACCAGGGGCATTTCATGGGGCCTTCTACTGACCCCGGGCCCTCGGATGGTCAGTCTGCCCCTGGTCCCGAGGCACCCTTTAATATTATGGACAGTATTGGGCACCCAATTCTAAAATGTGAAAAGCTATTCTAATAGTTTTATATAACGCAGCAACATCCACACATGTAGGACACCCAACATTAGAGGGGATTTATTCTTCCAAAGCAAATACACTTTTGCACACTGGTACTGACTAGTATTCCCATGTTTCTCCTCTCCATCAGTTTTTCTCCATCACTGAGCTGATGTGACCCCAGCACTGATGGAGAGGAGCAGGGGAGGGTCAAACTAGGATGCTGCGCAGGCTACTGACATCCTCCTTATCAACTGATGATGTCATTGGTTGTCAGGATGCCGGCAGCTAGAAGGTTGTAATGGTGCACAATGATAACCTGGGGCTTTGTGTAATTAAAAGGCAGGCTTGTTCCACCCGCTGACTTGTATACAAGTTTTGGGCAGTTTTAAGACATTTAGCCAAGGCACCTCTGAAGAAACCTCAAGGCACCCCAGGGTGCCTAAGCACACTGGTTGAGAAAGGCTGACCTACGCACACATCCACAGGATCATCGGTTGCCTCCTGTCGATATCCACCAGGCTCTTCTCAATGAAGGAGATGAAGACTCACACGACCCTATGACAGCTGGACACTTTTCCCCCCATTTTCCTCCTGGCTCTTTCCAGCGTGCTTCTACAGACCCCAAACTGATTCCAGGTCTTAGCTTGCGAAAAGGCCACCCAGCTAAGACCTATCTGGGACCTCAATGTCTTCTAGATGGCACTTCCAGCACTCCTACTCCAGGTGCAGAACCCCTGCGCAGGGCACCTCCAGCAGGTCTAAACCCAGGAACTCTTTCTCCCTCAGGCCTCAGACTATTTATGGGCTCACCAACCACCTACTGGGCACACCTCCCCAAGGATTGCCTGGAGTTTCATAAATACTTAGACTGCTTACGCTGTTCTTCCTCCCACCGTAACTCTAGAATCCTCTAAAAGACAGGGTGAAGTAATCAGAGTAGCAGCCTGTAAGACACTGAGCAGCCCTGAATAATCAACCATCAGTTCATCTGATTAGAGAGGAGCTAACTAAATGTATCTAGTAGCCTGCACTACTCTAGGAGAGTGCTACATTACCAAAATGTTTTACAAGTAAAATGTACTTTTCCTTTGTCTTCAGCTTCCAACATCCTGCTTGCTCAATTAAGTTTTGGCAATAAAACCTGGAAGCTGATTGGTTTTTATGCAGAGCTGCACCAGATTTAGCAGATTTTTAGTAAATACCCCACATTGTGACCGAGCTTCCAGAATTGGGGGACAGCTGCACACTATGCTGTTGTCTAAAGTGAATCGGTAATCGCTTTTCCTCTGCCCTATAGCAGTTTTACTGCTACAAGACGGCATTCCTGTGCAAAATCACATAAATATTTTTTGCCCTTCCACCACACGGGGGCGCATGAGTGCTGCCGGAGGAAATATTTTGCTGTGATCTGCCACAACACAAAACGATCTACAAGCCCCAGTGAGCAATTGTGGAAGAACAGAGCTGTAAACATAGCCATAGCTCAGTTGTGACAGGAGGGAGTCATGAAACAAAATAGAATAGAATAAAAAAGAAAGAATATAGTTGTTTCTCAAATTGGAACTTCACAAAGAATAGAATAAAATAGAATAGAATACAAAAGAATAAAACAAAAAAGATTAGAATTGAAAATAAAAAATTAAATAGAAAATAAAATAATATAATAGGAAAAAAAACCAGAATGCAATTAAATAGAATATAGCCATCTTCTAAAATTAAAATTTTGAAAAGAATAGAATAAAACAGAATAGAAAAGAAAACAATATAAAATAAAAGAATAGAAGGAATATAGTCATCTTCCCAAATTCAAATTTCAAATAGAACAGAACCAGCTATTCTTCACAAAGAATTTGGATCAATTTGATATTTGAATATGATTCGAGTACTTAGAATCTATTGGAAAAAATCAAATCCGGTTGAAAACGAATAAACAAAACTAAACTAAATGAAACAAATTATGTTACGAATGCACCTAAACTAAATTAGTAGCATAACAAATTGGTCTGAAACTAAACGAAACACAGTTTTTCGTTCTGCACGTGTCTAGTTGTAGGTACATTTAGTTTTGGCTCCTCTTTAGCCAGTGGAGCATTTTTGATTGCTTTTGGCGGTTCTGGATTTCTCATGCTGCATGTTTGATTGCTCTCCATCATCTTTCAGAGCACTCTGGATTGGTCTGGGACATAAGTGTGGAGCAAGGCATTGAGCCGATTGGGATGACTATTCCTGTGTTCCTGGCTGCCTCTGCACCACTTGGGAAAGAACCTGGGCAATATTCTAGGGGCTCCTTTGGGGATGAGCGCTACCTCAGATTTTAGGTAGTGCTTATCCTTGAAGGAGCCCTTGGAATATTGCCCAAGTTCTTTTCCAAGTGGTGCAGAGATTTTAGGTAGCGCTCATCCCCGAAGGAGCCCCTAGAATATTGCCCAGGTTCTTTCCCAAGTGATGCAGAGATTTTAGGTAGCGCTCATCCCCTGAGTAGACCCTGGGATATTGCCCAGGTTCTTTCCCAAGTGGTGCACAGATTTTAGGTAGTGCTTATCCCTGAAGGAGCCCCTGGAATATTGCCCAGGTTCTTTCCCAAGTGGTGAAGAGATTTTAGGTAGCACTCATCTGCGAAGGAGCCCCTGGAATATTGCCCAGGTTCTTTCCCAAGTGGTGAAGAGATTTTAGGTAGCGCTCATCCCAGAAGGAGCCCCTGGAATATTGCCCGGGTTCTTTCCCAAGTGGTGCAGAGATTTTAGGTAGCGCTGATCCCTGAAGGAGCCCCTGGAATATTTCCCAGGTTCTTTCCCAAGTGGTGCAGAGATTTTAGGTAGCGCTGATCCCTGAAGGAGCCCCTGGAATATTTCCCAGGTTCTTTCCCAAGTGGTGAAGAGATTTTAGGTAGCGCTCATCCCCGAAGGAGCCCTGGAATATTGCCCAGGTTCTTTCCCAAGTGGTGAAGAGATTTTAGGTAGCGCTCATCCGCGAAGGAGCCCTGGAATATTGGCCAGGTTCTTTCCCAAGTGGTTCAGAGATTTTAGGTAGCGCTGATCCCCGAAGGAGCCCTGGAATATTGCCCACGTTCTTTCCCAAGTGGTGAAGAGATTTTAGGTAGCGCTCATCCACGAAGGAGCCCCTAGAATATTGCCCAGGTTCTTACCCAAGTGGTGTGGAGATTTTAGGTAGCGCTCATCCGCGAAGGAGCCCCTGGAATATTGCCCAGGTTCTTACCCAAGTGGTGCAAAGATTTTCGGTGGAGCTCATCCCTGATGGAGCCCCTGGAATATTGCCCAGGTTCTTTCCCAAGTGGTGCAGAGATTTTAGGTAGCGCTCATCCGCGAAGGAGCCCCTGGAATATTGCCCAGGTTCTTTCCCAAGTGGTGCAGAGTTTTTAGGCAGCGCTCATCCCCAAAGGATCCCCTGGAATATTGCCCATGTTCTTTCCCAAGTGGTGCAGAGATTTTAGGTAGCGCTCATCCCCGAAGGAGCCCTGGAATATTGCCCAGGTTCTTTCCCAAGTGGTGCAGAGGCAGCTAGGCAGTTGGGGGTTGAGTTGAGGCTTTCACTTAGGGTTAGAGATTAGGATGTGGTAAGGGTTAGGTATTGGATATGCAGGGTTGGAGTCAAGGTTAGTTGTTGTATCGAGAATTACAAATTCAGGTTTACAGCTGGAACTGGGGATTGGGTTAGGGTTAGTGATTAAAGTGGACATTTAGGGTTAGGAGCTGAGATGAAGTTTAGGGTTAAAGACAGGATTGAAAATTGAGAATTGAGTAGAAATGCAGGATTGGAACCAGTTATTGAGTTGAGCTTTTAGGTTGGAGGCTTGCGGTTGAATCTTGGGACTGAGTTAAGTTAAATTGAAGTGCATGGTTCATGGGAATGGATAAGGTTCAAAAACAGTAATTATGTAGAAATGTAGGACTGGCGTGAAGGTAGCATGGTTTTATGGTTACCACGTCTGCCTTGCAGCACTAGGGTCCTCAGTTAAAATTTCAACCAGAACCCTACTTGCATAAATTTTGCATGATCTCCCTGTGATGGCATGGGTTTCCTCCCACACTCTGTAGACATTCTGGTAGGTTAATTGGCTCCTGTCTAAATTGGCTGTAGCATGTGTATGGATGCAAGTGAGTTAGGGACCTTAGATTGTAAGCTCCTTAAGGGCAGGGACTGATGTGCACGTACAATATGTAAAGTGCTGCGTAAATTGTCTGTGCTATATACATTTTGGTAAAAATAAGGTAGATGTTGAGCTAGGAGTAGGTCTGAGGTTTGTGGTTGAAGCTGGGGATTGGGTTTGGGTTAAACTGAAGGATGGGTGTAGAGTTGAGGGTTTGAAATTAGACTAAGATTTGGGTGAAGGTTAAATGTTGGGATGGAGGTTTATGAGTGGACTAGGGATGACATCGGGCTAAGGTAAAGACCGAAGGTAGGGTTGAGTGTTTGGAATTAGGTTGAGATGTAAACTTGTGGTTAAAGGTTAGATGATGGGTTGAGCTTTATGACAGGTTAGCAGCCAGGGCTGAGTTGATGGTTAAGAAATAACTTAAGGTTCAGGCAAGGAATTAAGATGAAATTGAGTGTTAAATTATGTGATTTAGTCGAAAGCTTTGAGTATGATTGCTGTGCTATGTCCGTATCACCAAGGGGCAGCGAAAATATACCCATGTATATGAAATGTATTGGCGTTTACCTGTGTCAACAATATATTTGCATCAATGCTCCCATCTTGTAGAGAACACCAATTTATCAATGTACTACCCACAACATTCACATTCCAGTTTACTATAGTCAGCAAGTATATGGAACACTGGTTGCCAATTTATAAGGTAAAAGTGGTTTCATCTGTTGCTCTTGACATCACCAATGGGCTGCACATAATATTCAGAATGTGTAAGATTACAGAAAATTGTCAAAGACTTCAGAAATACAGGAGAAGAATGTTAGGGAGTGTGAAATGCTACAGACATGTTTGGAAACTCAAGACACCTTGCAGGAGATAGAGTCTGGGGACATGACACACAATTCAAAGGGCATCCCTTCTTCCTCAGAGCTTAACTGAACAATGAGTGATCTCTCCTATATATACTCTAGAGCTAAAATTGGGTCCTCCCTGTTGGGATGGGCCAGCTTCGATTGGGAGGAGGGACTAAGGTGTCAACAACATGTCTTAATAAACAATGCTGATGATAAAAGAGACATAATAGTACATTTCAACTCTTGATAAAACAACAATAGCGATTGCATAAAACTTTACGTATAACCAATGACAAAAATAATAAAAAGAATCATACATACAAGTTTAAAAATCTTAATACAAATTTAGTCTGATGTTATTAAACAAACATGCCCAGATGTAGATATTGACTGATTCAAAATGTTAAAAATGTAGATATGTATATATTTATTAAGACATGTTGTTGACACCTTAGTTCCTCCTCCCAATCGAAGCTGGCCCATCACAACAGGGAGGACCCAATTTTAGTTCTAGAGTATATATGGGAGAGATCACTCATTGTTCAGTTAAGCTCTGAGGAAGAAGGGATGCCCTTCGAAACGTGTCAGCTGTACCCTGAGTGTCCACTCCTATGATGATGCTCGCGCAGGCTGCTTTAATCCTTAGTCCCCTTGTGGACTTACAGGCTTGATATACTTCATTGTGTTGTGAGTATATTTCTGTAATTATTACATTTTGGCTTACTGAGGTAATGCGCAAGGTTGGTGTGCTTTTTGTTTGTTTTCGCTTCACAGTATTGGTCAGGCTTCCCCAGCCTTGTTCGGAGCTGCACAACCCCATATGCACTGGTGGTAGAAACTTCCAAGTCCTGGTTTCATCCACCTACCTCGGGTTGGTTCATAGAGTGCAAGAGAGCTTGTTTTCTTCCTTATTGACA
Organism: Staurois parvus; assembly: GCF_062004578.1. NCBI lineage: Eukaryota > Metazoa > Chordata > Amphibia > Anura > Ranidae > Staurois > Staurois parvus. Next base: position 687,788 of record NW_028317975.1, read on the forward strand.
TGATACACAAGACTAGTGGTTATAACTGCTATTGCAGCATGTTAGATGTATCCAACCCCTTTCCCTGCTCACAGACCTGTCTGTATCCTCCTCCTTCCCCGCAGTCATCTGGGTGGAGGCATGTTATGGCTTTGTTGGTGATTGTGTTTATAGCAGAGACATACACTAATTAGTTACATGCGCTGTTTTTAGAAGCTAGGCCTCCCTTAATGAGATGCAAATTAACCCGTTGGACTAGTTTGTGAAACAAAGGAACTGGCATTTTTTGCTGGCTGATAGCTAAAAAGAGTGGGAAGTTTGAGTGGAGAGTGAAAAAGTTTTACTTTTGACTACTGGTGATTGTTGGTGCTTGTAGTTGTTTTATTTTCTTCTTTGGGCCTTGCTAAAAGCTTTTACTTTTTTAAATCACTTTTTCTGTCACTTTTTAAATAGCATTTTTTTTTCCTTTCCTTGTCTTCCTTCAGTCTGCTAATTAAGGGGAGGGGTTAATTGGTTTCAGGCGATACAGGTCCTATATAACTTGCTGTAGAGTTCACTCTGAGCTTGCCTGTAGTTTGCTTGCTGGACCTTTTGCAAAGTGGGCATTTAATAAGTGGAGTGGGTAACAGGAGATTCTAACAGGAGTCTACTAACCTGTAAGTGACAACTGATATTTCCTATTAATATTGTAACTAGGATATGAGTGCTAGCAGGGTGGAAGGTTTTGTGCAGTCAGGGGCGGACTGACAACTCATGGGGCCCCCGGGCAATAGGGGATCATGGGGCCCCTGTGTCCTTGCCCAAACTCAAAAAAGCCTATGAAAAAGGTACCAGGGGCATCTCATGGGGCCCCCTACTGACCTGGGCCCTCGGGCAGTGCCCGAGTTTCCAAATGGTCAGTCCGCCCCTGTGTGCAGTGCAACAATGTATGCAACAATGGAGCAACAGCTCCAGGATAGATACCGCTGCGACAGATGTGAGCGGCTTGCCCTTCTGGAAACTCTAGTTAGAGATCTAGAGGAGTACGTTGCAACACTGGGCAGAACCAACAACCTTGAAAGGGGTCTTTTGCTCCCTGAGCAAGTAGCTAATGGGATTGATGTGGAGAGTGGAGGGGCTAATCAGGATTATCAGGTAGGAAGATGGGTTAGTGTAACGAAAAGGAGTGGTAGGGACCCACAGAAAAGATAGGCTGGCCCTGGATTTGAGCACCCAAACAGATTTGCCAAGTTGGGTGAAGATGTGGGGGTGCCAAGCTCAGGGGTTGCAGCCATGGATATCACTGCTATTCCTAACAGCCAGGGGGGGAAGACCATCTGGGAGGGGTGGTGAGGGTAGTGCAGGAAGGTCTAGACAGCTGGTGGTAGTACTAAATCTTTACCAAGTAATTATAGACCTGTCAGTTTAACTTCTACAGTTGGGAAGATACTGGAGAGTTTAATAAAAGATCACATAGATGAGTTCTTGCTGGAAAAAAATATTTTTAGCAACATGCAGCATGGATTCATGAAAGACAGAAGTCAAACAAATCTGATTTCTTTTTTGAGGAGGTGAGCAAGACCCTTGGACAGAGGGGTGGCGGTGGACATTGTATACTTGGACAGAGGGGTGGCGGTGGTGAGGGGTACAACTGGGGGAATCAATGGTGGAGAAGGATCTGGGAATTCTGGTAGATCACAAGCTTAATAATGGCATGCAATGCCAAGCTGCGGTTTCTAACGTGAGCAAAATCCTCTCTCTCTGGTGGTATAGACTCCAGAGAGAGAGATATAATTTCCCCCGCTACAAATCATTGGTAATACCTCATCTGGAATATGCAGTTCAGTTTTGGGCTCCAATTCACAAAAAGAACATTGGGGAACTGTAGAAAGTACAGAGAAGGGCAACCAAACTGATAAGAGGCATGGAGGAGATCAGCTATGAGGAAAGATTAGAGGAACTGAATGTATTCTCTCTGGAGAAGAGGAGATTAAGGGGGGGTATGATCTCCATATATAATACATAAGGGGGATATGATCTTCATGTATAATGTAAATTACATAAGGGGGGATATGATCTCCATGTATAATACATAAGGGGGGATATGATCTCCATGTATAATACATAAGGGGGATATGATCTCCATGTATAATACATAAGGGGGATATGATCTCCATGTATAATACATAAGGGGGATATGATCTCCATGTATAATACATAAGGGGGGATATGATCTCCATGTATAATACATACGGGGGGATATGATCTCCATGTATAATACATAAGGGGGGGATATGATCTCCATGTATAATACATAAGGGGGGATATGATCTCCATGTATAATACATACGGGGGGATATGATCACCATGTATAATACATAAGGGGGATATGATCGCCATGTATAATACATAAGGGGGGATACGATCTCCATGTATAATACATAAAGAGGGGTATGATCTCCATGTATAATACATAAGGGGGGGTATGATCTCCATGTATAATACATAAGGGGGATATGATCTCCATGTATAATACATAAGGGGGGGATATGATCACCATGTATAATACATAAGGGGGGATATGATCTCCATGTATAATACATAAGGGGGATATGATCTCCATGTATAATACGTAAGGGGGGATATGATCTCCATGTATAATACATAAGGGGGATATGATCTCCATGTATAATACATAAGGGGGGATATGATCTCCATGTATAATACATAAGGGGGGATATGATCTCCATGTATAATACATAAAGGGGATATGATCTCCATGTATAATACATAAGGGGGATATGATCTCCATGTATAATACATAAGGGGGGATATGATCTCCATGTATAATACATAAGGGGGGTATGACCTCCATGTATAATACATAAGGGGAGGATATGATCACCATGTATAATACATAAGGGGGGATATGATCTCCATGTATAAAACATAAGGGGGGTATGATCACCATGTATAATACATAAGGGGGATATGATCACCATGTACAATACATAAGGGGGGATATGATCTCCATGTATAATACATAAGGGGGGATATGATCTCCATGTATAATACATAAGGGGGGATATGATCTCCATGTATAATACATAAGGGGGGATATGATCTCCATGTATAATACATAAGGGGGAATATGATCTCCATGTATAATACATAAGGGGGGATATGATCTCCATGTATAATTCATAAGGGGGGATATGATATCCATGTATAAATACATCAGTGGTTCATTTAGTGAACTCGGTGTAGTTATTCCCCCTGAGGTCATCACAGAGGACAAGGGGGCGCTCTTTACATCTGGAGGAAAAGAAATGTAATCTCCAAACACGGAAAGGTTTCTTCACAGTGAGAGCTGTGAAAATGTGGAATAGACTCCCTCAGGAGTTGGTTGTGGCCAGCTCAGTGGATTGCTTTAAAAAAGTCCTGGATTGTTTCTTGGATATACAGAATATAACTGGATATAACATTTATAGGTAAAGTTGATCCAGGGAATATCCTATTGCCTCTCGGTGGATCAGGAATGATTTTTTTTTTTTTTGGATCGTGCGTTGCTGGGGTTTTTTTACCTTCCTCTGGATCAACTGTGGGTATAAGATTATAACTTTTTTTTTTTCTTAAATGGTTGAACTGGATGGACTCTTGTCTTTTTTCAGCCAGACTAACTATGATGTACAGGATGTGTGGGGAGAGGAAAGGACTTTGGATAACCATGTGCTCAGGAACAAAGGAGCAACAGTTGTTCTGAGAACGAAGGAGAACAGTTGTGCGGGACTCTCAGAAGGAAGGAGCCATGAGAAGATTCTATTACCCAGAAACCCAAGTTAAGTAGTTGATTAATATACTTATGCCCAGGGGCAGACTGACCATTTGGAAACTCGGACACTGCCCGAGGGCCCGGGGTCAGTAGGGGGCCCCATGATCCGCCCCATGAGTTGTCAGTCCGCCCTTGCTTATGCCTATCACATACTGTACATTGTGAATACCTATTTGCTAGAAGGGATAGTTAGCTTGTCCATGTTGTAGGCATACATATTTTGTAAAACTCTGCATCCTGTAAATTGTGTTCCTGCAGTTTTAGATGCAGGCTTTCATTTAATGAAGCATATTAGTACACTACAGTTTTTTTTCTTAGCTTCCTTACTTCATCGCAAAGTAACCCTAAGGCTAGGTTCACATCTCTGCGGATGGTGCTGCTGCTGATCCAAACGAAAATCCATCCACCCTCACAGAGGAAAGCGGACCCGCGGGCGGGTGCCATTAGTTCTAATGGCACTCCGCCTGTACTAAAAAACGCAACCATACTGTGAACCGAGGTTCCCATGGGGGTTGCGTTTTCAGAAGAAGTGCAGGGACTTCTTCCTGCATGTCACGGGGCACAGGAGTCCATTCAAATGAATGGGCTCTCGTGCTCACGCAAAATGCGGTCGCATATATGTGAACCAGGGGTACTAGACACAAACAAAACAGCCTGTCTTTGGGTGGGAGTGAGCAGGGTGCTGTCATTGCAATAAACGTTGGCTGGAGCCAAACTTCTTCAGTCTGCGGCTCATTATTTGGATGGTGGATGCCATTGTATCTTATTAAAAAATTATTGCTCCCAGTCCCACTTCTGAAGTCTACAAAGGGCAATACCACAAAATCTAAATGGCTACACTTAAGCCACAGGTTTGGCACCAGGGCTATGGAATCTTATGCTGTGTTGATACAGAAGGATGGAGACATGTAGACTCTTCCAGTGTGTCTGAAATTGCTCTTAAACACAATGAATGCTATGCAGTCATAATGAAACAAGACAGGCAATAAATGCTATTTTCAGAGTCGATTATTTCACTGTCAAGTCTTACAATATCACATTAGTCATGTGATTGTGTCTGCTTTTCAGAGCCTCTGGCCGACTCTGCTTTTCCGTCCAAGTTGGATAATCGGGATTGTAGACTTCTGAAGGCCAAAAAAAAATTCAGAGCAGCAAATTGAGTTGAGAAGTCATTAACACATGCCATTTGACAGTCATTGCTCATTCTTCAAAAGCAATGAAAAACAGCTAATCACGGCACTGCACTTCATGATCTTGACGTGAATCAAACTCTAGATACAAATTTAACTTTGACACAGTAGACAGTGAAAGTTTTGATTCTCCTTTTTGTTGCCTGTGTTAGCTTGGTCTGAGGTGACCTTGAAAAAGAAACTTCTTTTACTTGTTAAAAATTGTTACATTTTCCGAGCAGGTCTATTCACGTCATGGCACCAAGTTCAAAATCCCAAAGGTGAAGCTCTATAAAGGGTGACCTCAGGGGTCTTAGCCAATCTTCCCAGTTATGTCATTTGTGCCGAGTTATGCAATTCCCCTGCTCCATGCCTGAAATTGTGCAATAGCACTCTCCATGGCAGGTACAAATACATATGCAATTTGTGTCCTTGGAGAGAAAAGTAATAAGAATTTTTCAACATGTAGCAAAGAAAAGCTCCTGAATTTTTTTTTTTTTCTGGCAATATGTAGAAAAAGGAAGAACTTTCCATCTATAAAGAGCCAGCTAAGCCTCAGCAATCAAAGGTGGAGTTGAGGTATTAAGATTAGGTTGAGATATAGGGTTGAAATTAAGGTTAGAAGTTGGGTTGTGTTCAGGGGCAGACTGACAACTCATGGGGCCCCCAGGCAATAGGGGATCGTGGGGCCCCTTATTGACCCCGGGCCCTTGGGCAGTGCCCGAGTTTCCAAATGGTCAGTCCGCCCACATGGGGCCCCTTATTAACCCCAGGCCCTCGGGCAGTGCCCGAGTTTCCAAATGGTCAGTCCGCCCTTGGTTGTGTTATAGTTGGAGGTTTATGATTGGAGGTAGGGATTGAGTTGGGGTAAAGTTGAAGTTTAGGATTAGGGTTAAGAATTAGGAGGAATTCGGCTGAAGAATTGTACAATAGCAGTCTCCATGACTGGTACAAATACATATGCAATTTGTATAGTTAGAGAGAAAAGTAATAAACGTAATTCAATACATAGCAAAAAAAGGTTCCTGATGGATTTGTCCAAAGGGAAGAGCTCTTCTTGCTGCCTACAAAATGCTAAAGGCTAGCCCCAGCCCCAGCAGTCAGGGATTTAGTTGATCGGAAAAAAAATGTGTGGATTGAGCTGGTGGTGGGGAAGGACGGTGATGGCGGAGGAGAGAGGAGCTGGCTACCTCTGGACACCCAAGAACAAGCTGCACTGGGAGGACAAACTTTGTACTCATATCGAAAATGAAGAGGTTACTAAAGTTACAAAAATTCTTGTACGACAGAATACAACTTTATTCTTGGAAGTTTAACCTCCTTAGCGGTATTCCCGAGTGTAGCTCGGGGTAAAATTTCTATACCAAAAGCGGTAACCCCGAGCTACACTCGGGCTTACCATGCGGCGCTGTTCTGGGGGTCCCTGCAGCACTTACCTTGTCCTTCGCTCCCGCGATGTGTCCCCTCCAGTGTCCCCGGCCATCTCCTCCGGCTGATGCCAGCATCTGGCTCCTGTGTTCCGGTCCCTGTGACGTCGGGACGTACGGGCGCCGGAACCGGCGGGAAATTTGAATTTTTTAAAAAATTTCATTTTTGCTGTCATTGCTGTTTCAATGCATTTCACATACATTTTGTCCCTACTGCTTTGTCCGGCGCCCTGCCTGCATTTTTACTGTTCTTTCTGCCTGGAAACTTAGAAAAGTCCATGGCGTCCAAAAAGCGTCCCTTTACGTCAAAAGCGGTTTTAGAACAGCGATAGTAAATCAGAACCACTTGCAGAATTGAGTGATAATGATTTGTGGGGAAATTCGTCATCAGACACTGAAAACGATTTTGCGACTTTGCTCAGCGAATTTGCCTCTGTATTTCAAATTTCAGTGTTTTTGGTTTGATTATATTATTGAATTAAATGTATTATTATTATATTATTATTTTTTATGATTAGTTATTAAATTATAATTTATGATTTTGTGTTTCAAATTTTATCATACCCAGAATGTTTACTAGACTCTTGTTCGGACAGATTTGAGTGAGTTATTCCTAAAAATTACAGCCTACAATAAAAAACTACATATTTCCATGCAAAAAAATGGTACCGCTTTCAGCACAAAAAATCGGAAAGAATCATACCGCCAAGGAGGTTAATGAGTTTTAGAGTGGACAGTTCTTCCTATATGTGCAAGAGGATTTCCTTTGTGGATCACCTGCCATTCTGAGTCCCTGTTACATGGTACTGACCGGTGTTATTGGGGCTTTTTCATAGTGGAGTCATTATCCTTATCTGGGAGACGATATCCATTGAAAATTATTCGCCACATCTATTCCTCATTACACTGAGCATACCGACCGCTGTATACGGTCAAAGTGTCCGGTAAGGGGCCAATTTTTTTCCCGGTGTATGGTGATGGTGTATAGGATCAAGACCATTCTCCTTCATCTTGTCTTATTTCTTTGAGGACTTTTAAAGGCTTTAATTTGGACTTTATAATTTTCTAATCAGCGCTGCAATTTTTCAGCTTATAATTAGGGATATAGTTGAGGTTTAGAAATGAGTTGAGATGTAGGGTTGGGGTAAAGGTTAGACATTGGGTTGAGAGTTACGCTTGAAGGTTTAAGTGTAGGGCTAAGGATTAAACTGAGATAAAGTTGAAGATTATGAACAGAAACAGGATTTAGAGTTAGGAATTAGTTTGAGATGTAGGGTTGGGGGTAGGATTAGATGTTATGTTAGGTTGTGATTTGTAGTTGGAAGTTTATGCTGAGAGACATATTTAGAGGTTAATGATTGGCGGTAGGGATAAAGTTGTGGGAAATGTTGAAGATTAGAATTGGGGTAGGGTTGAAATTGGGTCGAAATGTAGGGTTGGGGCTAAGATTAAATGTTAGATGTTACAGTGAGAGATATAGTTAGAGGTCAATGATTGGAGGTAGGGATGAAGTTAGGGTAATGTTGAAGGTTAGAATTAGGGTAGAGTTGAGAGTTCAGAATCGGGTTGAGATGTAGGGTTGGAGTTAAGAGTAGATGTTATGTTAGGTTGTGATTTGTAGTTGGAAGTTTATGCTGGGAGATATAGTTAGAGGTCAATGATTGGAGGTAGGGATGAAGTTAGGGTAATGTTGAAGGTTAGAATTAGGGTAGAGTTGAGAGTTCAGGATCGGGTTGAGATGTAGGGCTGGAGTTAAGAGTAGATGTTATGTTAGGTTGTGATTTGTAGTTGGAAGTTTATGCTGGGAGATATAGTTAGAGGTCAATGATTGGAGGTAGGGATGAAGTTAGGGTAATGCTAGCATTAGGGTAGGGTTGAGAGTTCAGGATCGGGTTGAGATGTAGGGTTGGAGTTAAGAGTAGATGTTATGTTAGGTTGTGATTTGTAGTTGGAAGTTTATGCTGGGAGATATAGTTAGAGGTCAATGATTCGAGGTAGGGATGAAGTTAGGGTAATGCTAGAATTAGGGTAGGGTTGAGAATTCACGATTGGGTTGAGATGTAGGGTTGGAGTTAAGATTAGATGTTATGTTAGGTTGTGATTTGTAGTTGGAAGTTTATGCTGAGAGATATAGTTAGAGGTCAATGATTGAAGGTAGGGATGAAGTTAGGGATGTTGAAGGTTAGAATTAGGGTAGGGTTGAGAATTCAGGATCGGGTTGAGATGTAGGGTTGGAGTTAAGAGTAGATGTTATGTTAGGTTGTGATTTGTAGTTGGAAGTTTATGCTGGGAGATATAGTTAGAGGTTAATGATTGGGGTGATGTTGAAGATTAGAATTAGGGTAGGCTTGAGAGTTCAGAATTGGGTCAAGATGTAGGATTGGGGTTAAGATTAAAAGTTAGATGTTACACTGAGAGATATAGTTAGAGGTCAATGATTGGAGGCAGAGATAAAGTTATGGTCATGTTGAAGATTAGAAGTAGGGTAGGCTTGAGAGTTCAGAATTGGGTCAAGATTTAGGTTTGGGGTTAAGGTTAGATGTTATGTTAGGTTGTGATTTGTAGTTGGAAGTTTATGCTGAGGGATATAGTTAGAGGTTAATGATTGGAGGTAGGGACAATGTTGGGGTAGTACTGAAGATTAGAATTAGGGTTGGCTTGAGAGTTCAGAATTGGGTCGAGATGTAGGATTGGGGTTAAGATTAAATTTTAGAGGTCAATAATTGGAGGTAGGGATAAAGTTATGGTAATGTTGAAGATTAGAATTGGGGTAGAATTGAGGGTTCAGAATTGGGTCGAGATTTAGGTTTGGGGTTAAGGTTAGATGTTATGTTTGGTTGTGATTTGTAGTTGGAAGTTTATGCTGAGAGAAATAGTTAGAGGTTAATGATTGGAGGTAGGGATAATGTTGGGTTGATGTTGAAGATTAGAATTAGGGTAGGCTTGAGAGTTCATAACTGGGTCAAGATGTAGGGTTGGGGCTAAGATTAAATATTAGATATTACACTGAGAGATACAGTTAGAGGTCAATGATTGGAGGTAGAGATAAAGTTATGGTAATATTGAAGATTAGAATTGGCGTAATATTGAGGGTTCAGAATTGGGTCGAGATTTAGGTTTAGGGTTAAGATTAGATGCTATGTTTGGTTGTGATTTGTAGTTGGAAGTTTATGCTGAGAGATATAGTTAGAGGTCAATGATTGGAGGTAGGGATAAAGTTATGGTAATGTTGAAGATTAGAATTGGGGTAGAATTGAGGGTTCAGAATTGGGTTGAGATTTAGGTTTGGGGTTAAGGTTAGATGCTGTTTGGTTGTGATTTGTAGTTGGAAGTTTATGCTGAGAGATCTAGTTAGAGGTTAATGATTGGAGGTAGGAATAATGTTTGGGTGATGTTGAAGATTAGAATTAGGGTTGGCTTGAGAGTTCATAAATGGGTCAAGATGTAGGGTTGGGGCTAAGATTAAATATTAGATATTACACTGAGATATATAGTTAGAGGTCAATGATTGGAGGCAGGGATACAGTTATGGTCATGTTGAAGATTAGAATTGGGGTAGAATTGAGGGTTCAGAATCGGGTTTTGGGTTAAGGTTAGATGTTATGTTTGGTTGTGGTTTGTAGTTGGAAGATGATTGAAGCTAGGGATAGACATGTGCGTTTTTGTTTTTCGATTTGTTTTTTGGATGAAAATGTCATTTTCATAGATTCGGATGTATACGCATCTCCAAATAGATACAGTAATAAATGTCAGTGAATCAAAAAAAAATGATAAGAAATGAACAAATACATTAGTTTCATTTGGATGATGTCACATGATGTGATAGTGGTTCAGACCCATGGGAAAATTAATTAAATTTTCGAATGTGTTCGATAATTCGAATTCGGATAATGAATGGATCTGAATTTTGTTCAGTAGGGGGCCCCATGAGATGCCCCTGGTACCTTTTTCATAGGCTTTTTTGAGTTTGGGCAAGGACACAGGGACCCCATGATCCCCTATTGCCCGGGGGCCCCATGAGTTGTCAGTCCGCCCCTGCGTAGAGGGAAAAGTAATGAGCATTTTACAACACATATTATCGAAAGGCTCTTGACTTTTTTTATCTTTCTTGCAATACATCAAAAAAAAAAGGAGAAAAGAAATTCTCTTTTTTGTCTACAAAACTCCAGTTAAGTCTCGGCTGCCATGTTTTTGTCTGATAAAGGCTCAGATTAAGTAGGTCATTGAAAGTGAAAATTTGGTAGTTGGAAAAAAGAGTCAGCTGAAAGCTTTTGAAATTAGGTGCCAGCTCATTAGAAGCAGCAGGCAAAAGGCAAAATATAATGCTGGTTCAGCGAAGTGTTCTGTATCCTTTTTAAAAAAAATAAAAATAAACTTGTCATAAACTTAGAGATGAAGGCAACATAACAAGTTAAAAGAAGGGACTGCAAAGTGCCTACATATGCTTTTATTTTTCTAATTTCCTTTCCTGAGCACTCCGGGAACCCCTGAAATCAGACATGCAGAGTATTCAAATAGCCCACATTCAGAGTTCTGGCGTGCCCTGCGTTCCCTGCATTGACGTTGCTGATTAACCTATAAACACATTGCAGGGTGCCTGGGCAAAAACTGGAGATGAAAGCCGCCGTCTGCTTTCTTAGGGTTTCTGAGTACAGAGACTCCCATAGAGCTCTAGAAAAATAGTTAAGCCCGGGTTCACACTGATGCGGTGCGGAATTCACAGCGTTTTCTGTTTGAATTCCGCACCCCGAACCGCTGCGGGTGTGTATGTTAACCACTTCCAGTCCGGACACTTTTACCCCCTTCCAGTCTGGACTCTTTCCCCCCCTTCCAGTCCAGACACTTTCACCCCCCCTTCCAGTCCGGACGCTTTCCCCCCCCTTCCAGTCTGGACACTTTCCCCCCCTTCCAGTCTGGACACTTTCCCCCCTTCCAATCCGGACGCTTTCCCCCCCTTCCAGTCCGGACGCTTTCCCCCCCCTTCCAGTCTGGACACTTTCCCCCCCTTCCAGTCCGGACACTTTCCCCCCCTTCCAGTCCGGACACTTTCCCCCCCCTTCCAGTCCAGACGCTTTCCCCCCTTCCAGTCCGGACACTTTTACCCCCTTCCGGTCCGGACACTTTCCTCCCCTTCCAGTCTGGACACTTTCCCCCCTTCCAGTCCGGATGCTTTCCCCCCCTTCCAGTCCGGACACTTTCCCCCCCTTCCTGTCCGGACACTTTCCCCCCCTTCCAGTCTGGCCACTTTCACCCCCTTCCAGTCCGGACACTTCCCCCCCCTTCCAGTCCGGACACTTTCCCCCCCCCCCTTCCAGTCTGGCCACTTTCACCCCCTTCCAGTCCGGCCACTTTCACCCCCTTCCAGTCCGGACACTTTCCCCCCCTTCCAGTCCGGACACTTTCCCCCCCTTCCAGTCTGGCCACTTTCACCCCCTTCCTGTCCGGACACTTTCCCCCCCTTCCAGTCCGGACACTTTCCCCCCCTTCCAGTCTGGCCACTTTCACCCCCTTCCAGTCCGGACACTTTCCCCCTCTTTCCAGTCCGGACACTTTCCCCCCCTTCCAGATCGGAAACTTTCCCCCCCTTCCAGTCCAGACACTTTCCCCCCCTTCCAGTCCGGACACTTTCCCCCCCTTCCAGTCCGGACACTTTCCCCCCCTTCCAGTCCGGACACTTTCCCCCCCTTCCAGTCCGGATACTTCCACCCCCCCTTCCAGTCTGGACACTTTTACCCCCCTTCTTGCCCAGGTCAATTTTCAGCTTTCAGCGCTATAACACTTTGAATGACAATTGCGCGGTCATGCAACACTGTAACCATATGAATTTTTTTAGCATTTTTTGAGACAGATAAAGCTTTATTTTGGTGGTATTTATTCACCGCTGGGATTTTTTTGCTATATAAATGAAAAAGTCCATTTTGAAAAAAAGTGTTTTTCTTATAAAATTTTGCAAATAAATAATATTTCATCATAAATCTTGGCCAACATTTATTCAGTTATCTTTTTAGTAAAAAAAAAACCCCAAATTAGTTTATAACCAAAAATTATAATTTTAAAATTTTTTTTTTACATTTTTATTATTTTTTTTATATTATTATTTATTTATTTATTATTATTATTATTATTATTTTTTTTTTTTTACATACTGTCACCCTAGCAGTACAGTGTCACCATATTGACACTGTACTACTTGTGGGGGGTGATGGAAATGTTTTTTTTTTTTACACTGATTGCTTTTACACCCATAAAGGCTGTAAAAGCAATCATGTCTCCTAGATTGTGAGCTCCAAAGAGCAGGGCCCTTGAACCCCTCGTGTTTTTTTTTGTTACTGTATTGTCTCATGTTCTGTCCCCCATTATAATGTAAAGCGCTGAGCAAACCTTTTAGCGCTTTATAAATACTGTATAATAATAATAATAATGTCTCCTTCTCTCTGGCTGCATTCCTGCAGCCATTGAGAAATATTGTGAGAGCTGTGATTGGTCACAGCTTGTCACATGGTACAAGGCTATTGTGAATAGCCCTGTACCATGTGATCTCTGTGATCATTCACAGATTTCACATGTAGTAAGCAATGATGTCAGAAGTGACATCTTACTTACACCTATTCGTGTGATCACTGATTGGCCAATCAGTGATCACATGATTGGGACCTCACACAGAGGAGTACAGAGGACACAGCAGGCACTGGATCGATGGCGGGCGCCATTTATGAACGGCAACCCGCTCCTGCACTGCCACCGTCCGGCCATTTATATACAGCGGCTGGACGGGAATTGGTTAAGTTAACAACACCCCGAAAGCGGTCCGCAAAACGCGGGTGAGAAGTGCAGAAGGTGTGAATACCCATGCGATCCAATTCAAGTGCAGACCTAAAAAAAGGGTCCTGCGCCTTTTTGGTGCAGGTGTGCTGCGATTAAAGCCATACAAAATGTATGGCTTTGATTGCACCGCACTCAAATCACATGTGATCTGCACAGGAATGCGGTATGGTTCCTGTGCGAATCACATGCGATGTACCGCACCACACGTATGTGAACCCAGGCTAAAGGAAAATTGTACATGTGCTGAGTATGAGTATATACACCTGCTGACAAGGAACATGCTAACAGATGGGGTGAGCACTGTAAACAAAAAAATCAGCTTCTGCTCCTTGGTAGTGATGGGCCGAACACCCACCTGTGCAGTTCGCGGTCGAACATAAGGAAAGTTCCACCGCAAACTTCGAACAGAGGGGAGTATGAAGATACCACACAGCTACTAAAAATATTGTTTTTTTTTTTCAGCTGAATGTAAAAAGAATTGTCCAGCAATTACATTTTTTATTTAATAAATTCACACATACGTGGTGCGGTATATCGCATGTGATTCACACAGGAACCGCAACACATTCCTGTGCAAATCACATGTGATTTGTATGTGGTGCGATCGGAGTCGTACATTTTGTATGGCTCTAATCGCACCACACCCACACTAAAAACGTGCGGGACCATTTTTTGGGTCCGCACTAGAATCGGATCACATGGGTATTCACACCTATGCGATCCGATTCTGCACATCGCACCACGTTTTGTGGACCGATTTCGGGGTGTTGTTAATTTACCATACACACCCGCAGCTGTTCGCATGAACGGGGTGAGATTCTGATGCGGTGCTGAAAACGCATCAGTGTGAACCAGAGCTTAAAAAAAGTGTGAGGTCCCCCCCCTCCTTACAAAGCCCTTTGGGTCTGGTGTCGATTTTGAAGGGAAACGCCCACGCCAAAAATGTAAAAAAATGGTGTGGGGCTCCCTCCCAAATTCCATACCAGACCCATATCCAAGTATGCAGCCCCAGCAGGTCAGGAAAGGGGGGGACAAGCGAGCTCCCCCCCCATCCTGAACCATACCAGGCAGCATGCCCTCAACATGGTGGGGTACTTTGGGGCAGGTGGGCTCCCCCCCAAAGCAGCTTGTCTCCATGTTGATGGGGACAAGGGCCTCTTCCCCACAACTATGTCCGGTGTTTGTGGGCAGGATCTGGAATCTGGAAGCCTCTTTAACAAGAGGGCCCCCAGATCCCGCCCCCCCATATGAATAATATGGGGCAGGGGCGGACTGACAACTCATGGGGCCCCCCAGCAATAGGGGATCATGGGGCCCCTGTGTCCTTGCCCAAAATCAAAAAAGCCTATGAAAAAGGTACCAGGGGAATCTCATGGGGCCCCCTACTGACCCTGGGCCCTCGGGCAGTGCCTGAGTTTCCAAATGGTCAGTCCGCCCCTGGTATGGGGTACATGGTACCCCTACCCATTCACAAAAAAAAGTGTAGTAAAAAAATGACAGGAAACAGTAATTGAAAAGGCCATTATTAAAAATTAAAATTTGAAAAAATGTCCTCCCAAGAAGATCCCGCCGCCACTGCCGACCCGAAAAAAAAAAAACCTCCTGGGATGTATGACATTATTTTGGTCTAGACCAGAATCCAAGAAGCAACTGAAGAAATGTAAAAAAAAAAAGTTTGAAACAATTAAATATAATATATCATTCTATAATGTGCAGGAGCATTGTCGTAGTGGAGAATCCACTTGTCAGGCCAGAGTTCTGGTCTTTTCCTCCAAACAGATTCCCAAAACCTTTTCATTTTCCACATTTGCATCCGTTCCTTTGAGTTTTTGGCTGCTCACTTCGTGGACATCTTTTGGCCCCTCCGTAAACCGCCTATGCCATTCAAAAACAACTGATTTCTTTATGGAATGTTCACCATAAACCTATTGTAACAGAGCTAACATTTCATTCGCACTTTTGCCAATTTTCAACAATTTGAAGGTAATCCGCTGCTCCAGGTTCCTGTCACTCATTTTCCACCAACATCACAACGCACGCACGTGTTATTTCTTCTACTCCGTAAAGACCGAGTCCACTGGTCTGTGTCCCAGGAGAGTGCGAGTTAGAACATGTCAGAACCCGCTGGAGTGTGAATGACTGTGTGACTCAACACCCTAGGGCTATAACACGGGCATTCCGGGAATTAAATTGTCATGTATACCATACCATCCTAAATGGCCCATAGTGTAGATACAAGGACACGTATGTTACATGCTGTAATCGCATTGAATTGTAGATTTAATTCCCCCCAAGCATCCAGGAAGTCAAGTGCTGACCTCTTCACTTAATATTCCTCTCAATGGTCAGCATTTAGTAGAGAAAAGGGGAATCAATACATTTAATTATCTGCCTTTCCTGCAATCCAATTGTAATATATGAAGAAATCTATGCAATTATCAGCTCTAGAATTGTCACCTATCCTGAAGGTAACAGACTTATCACAGCATTCCACATGGATGCCATTCCCTACAGAAAGAAACAATATACCAATCTTGTGTAGGAGGATGGGGATATATATATATATATATATATATATATATATATGTGTGTGTGTATATAAAATAGATAATAGATAATATAATTAGACTTTGCCATAAATATGATGATAATCATGGGAGTAGTGATGCTTTACCCTAAGGCCGCCCTCTCCTTGTACCCTCAAGGTCCCTTTCTCATGAAGGGTTGGATTAGGACCGGCTGTCAGTTTTTTAGGTGGACCTGATTGGACCCCCCATTCACCTCTATGGACTGGTGGGTGTACACAGACTTTATTTAATTTGATTAATTTGCCAAGCATGGGTTAAGAAAACTATTGGACCACATAATCCTAACACTTACCTTCCCTGTATTGCTAACACTAATCCTCACTGTAATCCCAACACTTAAAGTATTTGACCCAATTCTCCACACACGGCTAATGTGTAAGGTAAAGTCTACAGGATTGAAAATATCTGTATGTAAATGGATAGAAAACTGGCTAAAAGATGGTATTCAGAGAGTAGTAGTTAATGATTCATACTCTGAATGGCCTAGGGGTGTCAGTGGTGTACCCCAAGGTTCAGTGTTGTTAGTGGTGTACTCCAAGGTTCAGTGTTATTAGTGGTGTACCCCAAGGTTCAGTGTTGTTAGTGGGGTACCCCAAGGTTCAGTGTTATTAGTGGTGTACCCCAAGGTTCAGTGTTATTAGTGGGGTACCCCAAGGTTCAGTGTTATTAGTGGTGTACCCCAAGGTTCAGTGTTATTAGTGGGGTAGCCCAAGGTTCAGTGTTGTTAGTGGTGTACCCCAAGGTTCAGTGTTATTAGTGCTGTACTCCAAGTATCAATGTTATTAGTGGTGTACCCCAAGGTTCAGTGTTATTAGTGGGGTACCCCAAGGTTCAGTGTTATTAGTGGGGTACCCCAAGGTTCAGTGTTGTTAGTGGTGTACTCCAAGGTTCAGTGTTATTAGTGGGGTACCCCAAGGTTCAGTGTTATTAGTGGGGTACCCCAAGGTTCAGTGTTGTTAGTGGTGTACCCCAAGGTTCAGTGTTATTAGTGGGGTACCCCAAGGTTCGGTGTTATTAGTGGGGTACCCCAAGGTTCAGTGTTATTAGTGGTGTACCCCAAGGTTCAGTGTTGTTAGTGGTGTACTCCAAGTATCAGTGTTGTTAGTGGTGTACCCCAAGGTTCAGTGTTATTAGTGGTACCCCAAGGTTCAGTGTTATTAGTGGTGTACCCCAAGGTTCAGTATTATTGGGGGGTACCTCAAGGTTCAGTGTTATTAGTGGTGTACCCCAAGGTTCAGTATTATTGGGGGGTACCTCAAGGTTCAGTGTTGTTAGTGGTGTACTCCAAGTATCAGTGTTATTAGTGGTGTACCCCAAGGTTCAGTGTTATTAGTGGGAGGAGCCTTGCCATAGTGACGTCACGCCACAGAGGCCGCATGGAAGGCTGGTGGCCATTTTGACTAATCCTAGAATTCGTAGGTACACCAAGTATTCGCTATCTGTGATTTCTTCCTTCAGCATTCTTGTTGAACAGCTGCTACAATCAAGGACAGCTTGGTCTGTTAAAGGAAGTTGAAAAATAAAATACTTACTGCCTGGATCACCAAGTGAAAATAATGGAAAAAAGCCTAAAAATGAAACTAATGCAACCACCACATCTAAGAATTGCTCATCTACAACATGCTGAGTAGGAGCAAGCACATACTGAAAAAAATATAGGATCTGTTGCTGCATCCACAGAGGAGGGATCCACCATTCCTGTAACCGGACCAGCTTTATCCCCTTCTGGATTGAGGATCCATGAGCTCTAGATGCACACTGCGTTTATGTGTCTTACTTCTGGTGAGTGCGTTTTTCAGCCGTTTCCACACGGATCACCAATTCTGAATCCTCATTTGTCACTGGACACGTACATATGACCAAGACTTTCAGTGGACTTATATCTGTATTATCACTACTTTTAGCCCTGCACTTATTTTATGTTATTAGTGGGGTACCCCAAGGTTCAGTGTTGGGACCCTTACTTTTTAATATATTTATAAATGATATGGGGTCTGGGATTATAAATCCCATTTCAGTCTTTGCAGATGACACCAAGCTGTGCCGGGGAATAACGTCCTTACAGGATGTCTCCAACTTACAAACCAACCTCAATGCTCTGTGTAATTGGGGGACTATGGGGACAATGAGGTTTAATGTTGATAAATGTAAGGTTCTGCACTCGGAGGCTAAGAATATGCATGCGTCATACATACTAGGGGGGTACAACTGGGGGAATCAATGGTGGAAAAGGATCTGAAGGGTCAATGGTGGAGAAGGATCTGGGAGGGTCAATGGTGGAGAAGGATCTGGGAGGGTCAATGGTGGAGAAGGATCTGGGAGGGTCAATGGTGGAGAAGGATCTGGGAGGGTCAATGGTGGAGAAGGATCTGGGAAGGTCAATGGTGGAGAAGGATCTGGGAGGGTCAATGGTGGAGAAGGATCTGGGGAGGTCAATGGTGGAGAAGGATCTGGGGGTTCTGGTAGATCACAATCTTAATAATGACATGCAATGCCAAGCTGCGGGTTCTAACGTGAGGAAAATCCTCTCTTGTAATAGGAGAGGTATAGACTCCAGAGAGAGATATATAATGTCCCCCGGTACAAATCATTGGTAAGACCTCATCTGGAATATGCAGTTCAATTTTGGGTACCAATTCACAAAAAGAACATTGGGGAACTGGAGAAAGTACAGAGAAAGGCAACCAAACTGATACGAGGCATGGAGGAGATCAGCTATGAGGAAAGATTGGAGGAACTAAATGTATTCTCTATTGAGAAGAGGAGATTAAGGGGAATATGATCTCCATGTATAATACATAAGGGGGGATATGATCACCATGTATAATACATTAGGGGGGATATGATCACCATGTATAATACATAAGGGGGGATATGATCTCCATGTATAATATATAAGGGGGGATATGATCTCCATGTATAATACATAAGGGGGGATATGATCTCCATGTATAATACATAAGGGGGGATATGATCACCATGTATAATACATAAGGGGGATATGATCTCCATGTATAATACATAAGGGGGGATATGATCTCCATGTATAATACATAAGGGGGATATGATCTCCATGTATAATATATAAGGGGGGATATGATCTCCATGTATAATACATAAGGGGGGATATGATCTCCATGTATAATACATAAGGGGGGATATGATCTCCATGTATAATACATAAGGGGGGATATGATCTCCATGTATAATACATAAGGGAGGGATATGATCTCCATGTATAATACATAAGGGGGGATATGATCTCTATGTATAATACATAAGGGGGATATGATCACCATGTATAATACATAAGGGGGGATATGATCTCCATGTATAATACATAAGGGGGGATATGATCACCATGTATAATACATAAGGGGGGATATGATCTCCATGTATAATACATAAGGGGGGATATGATCTCCATGTATAATACATAAGGGGGGATATGATCTCCATGTATAATACATAAGGGAGGGATATGATCTCCATGTATAATACATAAGGGGGGATATGATCTCTATGTATAATACATAAGGGGGATATGATCACCATGTATAATACATAAGGGGGGATATGATCTCCATGTACAATACATAAGGGGGGATATGATCACCATGTATAATACATAAGGGGGGATATGATCACCATGTATAATACATAAGGGGGGATATGATCTCCATGTATAATACATAAGGGGGATATGATCTCCATGTACAATACATAAGGGGGGATATGATCTCCATGTATAATACATAAGGGGGGATATGATCTCCATGTATAATACATAAGGGGGGATATGATCTCCATGTATAATACATAAGGGGGGATATGATCTCCATGTATAATACATAAGGGGGATATGATCTCCATGTATAATACATAAGGGGGATATGATCTCCATGTATAATACATAAGGGGGGATATGATCTCCATGTATAATACATAAGGGGGGATATGATCTCCATGTATAAATACATCAGTGGTTCATATAGTGAACTTGGTGTAGTTATTCACTCTGAGGTTATCACAGAGGACAAGGGGGCGCTCTTTACGTCTGGAGGAAAATAAATGTAATCTCCAAACACGGAAAGGTTTCTTCACAGTGAGAGCTGTGAAAATGTGGAATAGACTCCCTCAAGAGTTGGTTGTGGCCAGCTCAGTGGATTGCTGTAGGAAAGTCCTGGATTCTTTCTTGGATACACAGAATATAACTGGATATAACATTTATAGGTAAAGTTGATCCAGGGAATATCCGATTCCCTCTCGGGGGATCAGGAAGGAATTTGTTTCTCTGCAGGAGCAAATTGCCTTCCTCTGGATCAACTGTGGGTATAGGATTATAACTTTTTTTTTCGGTTGAACTGGATGGACTTTTTTCAGCCAGACTATGTAAGGAGGGGAAATCCTTTCTTAGACAGTTGTCACCCTTAACAGTGTCCCCATATGAATATTTCTTCCCTATTCCTGTTCAGGTGAGAACTGCAGACTTTTGAATTATCCATCACTGTCTGTCCCAGAGACAAGAGTCACTCCACACTCCATCCACAAATAAAAAAGAAGGATTGGGGTAGAGATACAAAGGAGCCATCCTTCTCCAGTTATCATACTGTCAGGGGCGGACTGACCATTTGGAAACACGGGCACTGCCCGAGGGCCCGGGGTCAGTAGGGGGCCCCATGAGATGCCCCTGGTACCTTTTTCATAGGCTTTTTTGAGTTTGGGCAAGGACACAGGGGCCCCATGATCCCCTATTGCCTGGGGGCCCCATGAGTTGTCAGTCCGCCCCTGCATACTGTAGATTTTGGGACCAAAGAGAATAAATAGAAACCAATCTCAGGAGAGTATTTCCAGCGTCCGGCTTTTTCTAATGCTAAATGTCATTTTATCTCTAAAGAAAAAATATACCAGGATGATATAAATAATGGAAGCTTTTGTGTTTGCTTTCCGCACGGTCCAGATAATTCCAGGTACTTGCCTATTATGATGGGAGCAGACAGCTCACTGAGCAGATATGTGAACACGCAGCTCTTGCGCGCCCATCTGAGTGACAGCGCACGGCGTTTCCGGAGATACATTGCAGTAAATCTCCTCAACTACGACAAGGAACAGGTTCATTGCTTCTGGCGTCCAATTTAGGCCGTGTATGAAATAAGCGTGTCAGGCAGCCCGTGAATTGTGGTAAGCGAAGCAGAGACGTATTGCGGGGTTGTTATGTTAGGAATAAGTATAGCGATCAGTTCTGGGTGTTTAAAATACCTGACAGGTGCTGTAGGTCTGACAAAGGTTCCATTCCAATTGTTGCACCACAAGTCCCTTGTATTATTTTAGATGCGGAATATCCTGCTATATACAGTTAGGTCCATATATACTGTACATTATAGGGCCAAACGCTTATGGAGACCTGACCATAGCACCGATGTCAGCTTGTTGAACATTCCATTCCAGGACCATCTAAACCAGTGGTTCTCAACCTTCCTAATGCCGTGACCCTTTAATACAGTTCCTCATGTTGTGGTGACCCCCAACCATAAAATTATTTGCCCAGTAATTATAATTCATGTGTCGTTTTACCTCCAATACTGCTGCTTTCAACACAGTAGCTGCTTTTAACAGAGTAGCTGCTTCCAACACAGCAGCTGCTTTCTACACAGTAGCTGCTCTTTACACATCGGAAATATGTGTTTTTGTCAAGGTCCTACCTTTTCTCAGAGGTTATGTTACTCCATGTGCTGGCATCCATCTTGGATTTCTGCAGAGCATGGTGGGAATCTTTTATGCCTTCAGGTCTCTGAGGTCCATCCCCCAGAGGGGTGTGGCTGAGTACATATAAGCCTGTGATCTGCACATGCTCTATGCACTTGTGTCTTTGTCTTGCTACAGCTCTGTGTATACTCTCGTGACTCTTCTGGTATCTGACTCGGCTTGTGACTAAGACCATTCTCTGTGTTTTCCTTCGATCTGACCTTCCGTTGCTGAACCCGGTCCGTGACCTGTGATTCTCTGTCTACTGTTCTGTACCGTTTTGTCCCGTTGTTGTCGACCCGGCCTGCCTGACTACGCTATTGTCATTCTTACCAGCTACACGCCATTGGCGGCGGCCATTACCGCAGCCGGGGTGTCTCGGGGGCTGCGACCTGGTTCCTGGCTGCGTCAAGTCCATCCCCACCATCAGGGGCCCTGGTGAAGGGCAGCCTGGGACTTAGACTCCGCGCCCTGAGGGACTTCGGTCTGTTGGTGGTGGTTGTCGTCAGCCAGTGCATTACCCTGCCACTAGGCCTACCTGTCCGTTCCACAGCCCTACCCTGACATTTTTTTGATGGTCTTAGGGGACCCCTGTGAAAGGGTCGTTCGACCCCCAAAGGGGTTGCGACCCACAGGTTGAGAACCACTGATCTAAACCTTCCCCACCCTATGGCACCATGTGCTCTTGCTTTTTCTGTTCTACCCTTGGAGAGATTTATCCTGACTCTAACCCTAAGCTTTTGGAGTTGGGCTTTAACCTCCCAAATTATCCTCCCTAATTATGTCAGTACTTCTGTGCTCAAAGCGGTACATTTTGTTTGCATGGAAATATGTTGTTTTTTTTATTGTAGGTCTGTAATTCTTAGGAATAACTCACTGAAATCTGTCCGAACAAGAATCTAGTAAACATCCCGGGGATGTTAAAATTTTAAACACAAAATCATAAATTATAATATAATAAATAATCATAAAAAATTATAATATAATATATTTTTTTAATTTAAATATTTATAAATTTTTCAGATAAATAAGTTATACAAACATACGGCCTACGGCCACACCACCCTTAATGCTCCTGATTATATTATCTGATAATATAATAATAATACATTTAATTCAATAATATAATCAAACCAAAAACACTGAAATTTGAAATAGAGCGCCAAGTTCGCACATCGCTGAGCAAAGTCGAAGTGCCTGATGACGAATTTCCCCACAAATCATTATCACTCAATTCTGCAAGTGGTTCTAATTTACTATCGTTGTTCTCTAGCCGGTCTAAAACCGATTTTCACCTAAAGGGACGCTTTTTGGACGCCATGGACGTTTCTCAGTTTCCAGGCAGAAAGAACAGTAAAAATGCAGGCAGGGCGCCGGACAAAGCACTCGGGACAAAATGTATGTGAAATGGTTTGATACAGGAATGTTATACTATGTGATTTTAGTGTACTGAGTGAATGTCACTTTTAAAATTTTTGAATTTCCTGCCAGTTCCATCCCCTGTACGTCCGGTACGTCCCGACGTCGCAGGGAACGGAACCTGGAAGACGGATGTCAGCATCGGCCAGAGGACATGGCCGGGGACACTGGAGGGGGGACATTGCGGGAGTGCAGGACAAGGTAAGTGCAAGAGGAAATCCCCGAGCAACGCTACAAGGTATTCCGGAATGTAGCTCAGGGTTACCGCTTCTGGTGCTGAAAGTTAACCCTGTGCTATACTTGGGAATACCGCCAGGGGGGGTTAATTATGGGGAGGTTTGAGAAGAGATTGTGTCTCTTCTCAATCTTCAGGCATGCCTTGTGTTCACAATAAGCAGTGACAGGTCCTCTTTGCTGAGACATCTCTGCCTCCTTTGCCTCCTCTGCTCTTGAAAGCTTTCAAAGGCGGATTGGTTCAATCCAAAGCTTTCCTAAGCCGGCAATGTCCGTAAACAACAAACCAGAACCGGAAGTGACTAAATCCTTGTTACTTCCGGTGTCTGACGTCACACAGTGGGAGGGACAACATCTGTGTCTCAGGAGCAGGATGCCTCTGAATGCATCCTTACCAGGCTCCCTGATCATGTGGGAGTGCCCAGTAAAGGTGGTGGCTGCCTGTCTGCCTGTAAAAAATATCCAGCAGCTCTTTAGGTGCTCAGATTACTCTTATTTTGTGCTGAATAGCTGGCCCTAAAAAACAATATCTCGGTCTTTGCTGAAGCTGCAGAGGTGACTGAGTAGCACCCTTCCCATCCAAGGACATTTGAGTATGTTCTATGAGTAGGAAGAGGTAACAGCTCTAACCCTTATCTGTTGGAGTTGGGCTTTAATTATGGGAAGGCTTGAAGGATTGCATTACCTCTCAATCTTCAGGCACAGTAGGAAATCCCTTTAAATCTTACATTCCACACAACACGTTTTTGGGATTTGGCAAATATAAAGTTCATTTTACAAAACCTTTTTTGTATAGTAAATACACTATATACAACATTTTGTGTATTTATTTATTTTATTTATTTATCGAGTTTATATAGCGCCAAAGGGTTTGCTCAGCGCTGTACAATAGAGGGGGGGGGGACAATACATGAAACAGTACAGTAACATCAAACAGCACACAAGGGGTAAGAGGGCCCTACTCTTTCGAGCTTACAATCTAGGAGGGAGGGGGAAAAGGTACAGGAGGAAATGGCTGTGGGGGATGGAGTGGTAGGAGGAGGGAAGGGCAGCGGCTGTTAGGTGAGGGTGGGGTAGGCTTCCCTGAAGAGGTGGGTTTTCAGGGAGCGCCTGAAGGTGAGGAGGGAAGGTGACAGGCTGATGGATTGGGGTAGTGAGTTCCAGAGGATGGGGGAGGACCTGGAGAAGTCTTGCAGTCGTGCGTGGGAGGA
Organism: Staurois parvus; assembly: GCF_062004578.1. Taxonomy (NCBI): domain Eukaryota; kingdom Metazoa; phylum Chordata; class Amphibia; order Anura; family Ranidae; genus Staurois; species Staurois parvus. Next base: position 712,196 of record NW_028317975.1, read on the forward strand.
GGAGACCAGGGAGCAAGATAGAAGGAGGTCCTGTGAAGAGCGAAGGGTACGGGTAGGGTGGTACCTGGGAATCAGGTCGGTGAGGTAGTTAGGGGCAGTGTTGTGAATGGCCTTGTAGGTCAGAGTGAGCAGTTTGAATTTAATGCGTTGGGCAATGGGGAGCCAGTGGAGGGAGAGGCAGAGGGGGGGAGGCAGAGGTGGAGCGGCTGGTGAGGTGGATGAGTCTGGCAGCTGAGTTCAGGATGGTCTGAAGCGGGGAGAGTTTGCACTGGGGTAGGTCGGTGAGGAGGGAGTTGCAGTAGTCAAGGCTTGAGATAATCAGGGAGTGTACAAGTAGTTTAGTGGTGTCTGGGGTAAGGAAGGAGCGTATCTTGGCGATGTTCCGGAGGTGGAGCCTGCATGTGTTTGTAAGTGATTTGACATGAGGTTGAAAGGAAAGGTTTGAGTCCAGAATGACGCCAAGGACTTTGGCTTGCTGGGCGGGATTGATGGTGGTGTTGTTGGTAGTGATGGAAAGGATGGGGGGGGGGGCGCAGGAAGGGGGAAAGCCGAGAAGCCGAGAAGCTCGGTTTTGGAGAGGTTGAGCTTGAGGAAATGGAGCGACATCCAGTCAGAGATGTCGTTTAGGAGGTGAGTGATGCGGGCGGAGAATGTGGGGGTGAGGTGAGGGGTGGATAGGTAGATTTGAGTATCATCAGCGTAGAGGTGGTAGTTGAAGCCGTGGGAGTGTATGAGTTTGCCAAGGGAGGAGGTGTAGATGGAGAAGAGAAGGGGTCCAAGGACAGAGCCCTGGGGGACCCCGACAGAGAGGTATATTCTTGGCCAACACACCAGTCTCATTCCACAAACATGGCCAATGGTTAGGTTTGACATCTTGTTCCACAACTATGAAGGGGGGGGGGGGCATCTCCATATTAATATATGACTTACCCCTACCCCATGGCAATTAATATGGGGTCCCCTCCTTAGATTACACAATCTTTGGTTAAAAACACCAAGTGGTCCATCAAGTTGCTTCCATCTTCTTGGCCATTTGATGGTGTTACATTGTTGTCTGATATGAAAAACTTTGTAAAAAAGGTGCCCAGACAGCAAAAGATACCCAACAGGGGTCAAAACCTTTCCCCTACTACAGGATTCTCCAAATTTGCTAAGCAAAGGGACAGTTTACTGTCCTTCAGACTTTAGGGGGGCCAGACTGTAGCTGGTGGGAGTAGAAAATGCCCTGGCATCAATTCCACATCATTGGTTTTAAAGGGAGGAATAGTGACCCACTGTTGATATCGATGAGAAGAACATTGCTCCATTGTTGATATGAGTGAGAAGTATGATGCCCTATTGATAGTGTCAATAGGGAGAATGGAGCTCCATCATTGGTGACAATTAGTGGAATAGTGCCCCAAGGGCCAGGTAGAGGCAGGCAAAGGGCCACATCTGGCCTCCCAGCTATTTGGGGATCACTGACCTACTGTTAAATAAAAGGAAAAAAAGAAACAGGTTTGCACTTGTAATAGCCAACCTGTCCTTAGTGATGGGCTTGTTTGAATAAATTGAATAAATATTCAGAAAATTATTCAGAGAGAAAACATTGTAGAAAAAATGTATCCTTTGCTGATAAATGGTGTCTTCTAGTAACGCTGTCATAACAGATACATTGTAGGCATAAAGTGTTTTACAATATTATGTCACTGCAGGATTTCTGTGTAATGTCTAGGCTTGTCCCACAAATCATTTATCCCCAAGAATGCACTTTGTTACATGTTCTGTGTTATTATATGACTGTCATTTCCTGTGATTTATGTCTACTTATTAAATATCGTTCATAGAGAAAACAAACAACGAATTACAAAGCAACCTGGAGGCTATATATATGCAAATGATTGGTACAGGACAATGCGGTGTCTATCTATTTCTGCAGGATATTGTCAGAATCAGTTGACTTACGCTAATAAACTGTTCTTATTAATGTGATTTAATGTATTTAAAGTGTCTCTTTTGCTGAATTAAAAATTGGAAACAAAAACATCCAGCAAAAGAAGAGGATCCATACTTACCTGATCCGTCGCCTGTACATAGTTCTTCACTTACAGCGGAGTTCCACTCACTCTGTAAAAAAAATAAAAGCCAGCAGCTACAAAAAACAATTAAATCAAAAACTCTATAAATCCCCAAAGAAAAGTAAAACTTTCACCCTTGAAAGTGCAAATAACATAAACCTTTTCTATAACCTTCCCTTACCCTCAAATCCTACCCCGCATTCTCATTACTATCAAAATGTCCATAATAAAGTCCAAAATCCAAAATTACAAAAATCCAAAAATTATAGTCCACACTCTCCAATCTTCCACCTAGTGGAGTTGTGTGGATTTTCACTTAACGTGTTGATGCTAATTTATTATATTTTACATCACTAGTGTTTTTGCATGATATCACATATATTATAGTGTGAAAGATAATGCGCTATATTTAGTTTATATTTTTGAGGTATTTTGGATTGGAGTGAAGAATCGGAAATTTTCACAGGTGGAAGATTGGAGAGTGTGGACTATAATTTTTGGATTTTTGTAATTTTGGATTTTGGACTTTATTATGGACATTTTGATAGTATTGAGAATGCGGGGTAGGATTTGAGGGTAAGGGAAGGTTATAGAAAAGGTTTATGTTAGCTACAAAAAACAGCCACTCACCTGTCCCACGATCCCGCGTTGCCCCCGCCGCAGCCCATTTCACCGGCCGTCCTGTATTCCAGGCTTTGGCATCTTCAGTGTGGGCACCCGGCTGTTAAAGCTTGCGGCTCCACATCCGGGTGCCCACTGCGCATGCGCGAGTAGTGCTGCGCTTCCTGAATGGCCCCATCGTCTTCTGGGACCTGTCATGTGTCCTACAAGACGATGGGGAGGGAGGGTAGGAGGACAACTTCCGTTTCCGATCGAATAGGGGATCGCAGTGGAAGTGGGAGCGGGTACCTGGCAAATTTGGGTACCCGTTCCACCCTGCTCCCCAAAGGTGCCAATCCTTAATGGGGAGCAGGGAACCAATCTTTAAAGCGGAACTTCCCCTTTTGGGTGGAACTCCGCTTTAAGCGGTAGTAAACTTTGCTTCTGAAGTTGTACCTACAGGGAAGCCTATACTAAGGCCTGAGTTTAGGTACAGTGAATATCTCCTAAAGTTGTGGTGGTTAGGAGATATTCACACTGGATGCAGCTGTTGACATCACCGGTGCATGCAACCTGAAGGAACAGCATAACCCTTCCCTTCAGAGCTCTGTGCCATAAACCGTGACAGCATCGTGGCTCAGTGTGATAGAGGGATGGACGATGCTCAGACCAGTCCTGGTTATCTGGTGCATATGAGATGGCCTCAGCCACCGCTCTGGCCATGCCCTTTGACGCGTTTCACCGCTCCCACCAACGCTTGATCATAGAGGTGCCTCTGTGCTCAAGCCCTGGACTCGCGGGAATGTTCTGAGGGCCGTCCATCCCTCTATCATCCACAAGTTTTTGGAATAACTTGTGGATGATGCTCCCGCTTCCTCTGTCGGGGTGACTCCTATTTGCTTCCTGGCTTTGAGCGGTGCCACACACTTTCCTACAGCATCATGCCATTCACAGGACCAGAGCCAGCAAACTTGGAAGGAAGACCAAGGGAAGATGGAAGCCCTGTCAACGTTGACAGCACTTTCCCTATGATACCAGGAGTTGGGGGAGCGGTTGTTACCACTGGGTCAGGGAGACGTCATGCACAACATTTTGAGATAATCCAGCCCCTCCCCATTCTACAACAAAATGTGTTGTTTTTCCATTTCTTTATTCCCACTTCATACTTTCTTTCCAAATGAAATTCTTCCAATAAGGTTGTAAGCGGGTGCAGTCTGTACTCCACTCTGTAGGTGGCGCTAGGCTTAAGCAACACAGAAGGGGAAGGAAGTTGTGGGGAACTGAGTTCCTCTATAACTTTCTGCGGTCACCAAGCTGTCTGACTGGATGCTAGTGCCTCTCGTGATCTCCATGGCCATCTTGGGGGAGCTCAGAGCTTATTTAAGAGCCTGGCCCCCTGTTTTGGCATGCATTTTGCTAGTGGTTAGTGTAGGGACAGGTACACTATCTGTCAGGGACAACACATAGTGACAGGGAGAGGTTCTGTAGGAGTAGGGAAAGTGCAGGGACTACGCTGTCCTCCACTTTTGGAAGACTCCCAGTTGGGGTTGGACCAGCCAGGCTGCACTCCCGCTCCTCATTGCAGAAGCTGTCAACATCATTTCAAGCTACAATATCACTACTACAGATCCCATAAGCTCTTACCCAATCATTTACCCCAGAGGAACCCTGGAAATAATTTTCAGGTCTTGTGGATCTCTTGCTAATGAAAACCAATTAATCACAGATTCATGGAAAAAATGCCACTTACGTTGGTGGTAAGTAGGAAGAATGTAACCTTTACAGACAGCTAAAAAGATAATTTGTGAACTCTGCCAATGGGTGTTTGGCCCTGGAACTGTGTAGGCACCATTAGATGGTTGGCCAATCAGCCACAGCTCAAAGAACCCCTGCAAGCCTCTTGAAAAACCCTAGGGTCCCATGGAACCCCTGTTGAGAATGGCTGCTAGAACCCTTTCCTGCTGGAGTTGGGTTGTGATTGAGTAAATCTTCCAAGGTGCAGCATGTTAATCCTTGTCTCATAAAACTGCTATCCAGTGTATCTCAATAATTGCCAGCACATGAACCTGGAAGAAGGTGAAATGCATTGGATATATCTTCTGACCTGCTGCCAAGTGAAATAAATATGCAGGACTAAAGCTGACTACACACGTCTTAAATTCAAGCCCTGGATGTCCATCAAAGGAGCCAGGTGGAAAAAATGCTGTGGCTGAGGTTACTGTATTGGGTATTCTGAGAGTCTTGGGTGCCAGCTGTCAGAATACAATACCTGGGGGTGGGGGTTGGGGTTGTCTATCTACACTGTTTAGCATGAAAAAGGAAAGCTAGGCATTTATCTCATTCAGCCTACTGAGAAGGATTTGTACATAAGGCCATCTTCAGTGTATACATGCGGTGCCCTCATCCTTTACTTGTGGCAAGAACAACCTTCACTCATCTGTGAATGCTTTCCTCAAGGTTCTAAAGCAGCAATGGGCAAACTACGGCCCGCGGGCCGTATACGGCCTGGCGGACCTTTTAATCCGGCCCGCGGAGCGTGATACTGTCAGGATGATCTGTCCCCCTCGACGTATCTGCGCATGTGCCGGAGATCGCCGATCGGCTGCTAATGCCTGAAACTGGCACATGCGCAGATACGTCGAGGGGGACAGATCCTCATAGGAGACAGATTTTCATGCTACACCGGAACGGCGAGAGGAACGCACGGAGCAAAGGTAAGTGAATTGACACAGGGGGGGCTTGGGGACTTAATATGGGGGATAAATTACTATGGGGGATGAATTTCTATGGGGGATGAATTACTATGGGGGATGAATTACTATATGGGGGATGAATTACTATATGGGGGATGAATTACTATGGGGGATGAATTACTATATGGGGGACGAATTACTATGGGGGATGAATTACTATATGGGGGATGAATTACTATGGGGGATGAATTACTATATGGGGGATTAATTACTATGGGGGATGAATTACTATATGGGGGATGAATTACTATGGGGGATGAATTACTATATGGGGGATGAATTACTATATGGGGGATGAATTACTATATGGGGATGAATTACTATATGGGGGATGAATTACTATGGGGGATGAATTACTATATGGGGGATGAATTACTATGGGGGATGAATTACTATATGGGGGATGAATTACTATATGGGGGATGAATTACTATGGGGGATTAATTACTATGCTTACTATGGGGGAATATTACTATACTTACTATGGATGACACATACACATCATTCATCTACTCTTGGACTGGCCCCCGGGTCCAATATATGAACCCATTGCGGCCCTCAAGTCAAAAAGTTTGCCCACCCCTGATCTAGATTGTGCTTTAGGGAATTTGTGTCCATTCACTGCTTATGCATGATAAAGAGGCCTGAGAACCCCCACACTGAAGGTGGGGGGGGGAGTTGGGCTGCACCCGATGTCACCCTCATTTTCCAAAATTTAACAATCTGTGCTTAGATTTAAGTCTGTTGCTTGTGCAAGGCATTCTTTCTCATATAATTCATGAAGGTAAAAATCCTTGGGCCCTTACAAACACTTTAGGAACTGTATTCCCACCTACTTTACTGTTGTTATTATTATCTTTTTTTAAAATACTGTATCTATTTCTGTATCTGGTTTGATGAATACTCTCAGTCTGCTTCACTTACATTGTTGTCCCGCAAGCTGGAAAATATTTGCTGTGTGACCTGAACCTGCATTTGTCACATCTTTCACTTAAATCACCTTTACTCAGTGATTTGGAGTGGTGACCACAAACTTTTTGGCTATATAGTGTATGTGTTCATGTATGTAAACATTCCTTCCTTTTATTATATTGTAACTATGTTTCATTTCAGTTTGACACATGTGGTGTTTTTGCACAGCAGAATCAAAGCCGGATCTAACCTGTCTGATCTGGGGGTGCAATGAAAAAAAAGTCAGGGGGATAATGCTAACACTGTGTGTTCATATCAGTGTGCCCCTTTAAATCAAGTGACTCCATTGGAGTCCCCCTTAGATCAGTTGTCAATATCAGTGTGCCCCCTTACATCCAGTGTCCCCATTGGAGTCCCCCTTAGATCAGTTATCCTTATCAGAGTGTCCCCTTACATCAAGTGTCCCCATTGAATTTCCCCTTAGATCAGTTAGATTTCCCCATAGCAGGGGCGTACTGACCATTTAGGCCCTCGGGCATTGCCCGAGGGCCCAGGGTCAGTAGGGGGCCCCATGAGATGCCCTGGTACCTTTCATAGGTTTTTTTGGGTGTGGTTTGAGTGTGGGCAAGGACACAGGGGCCCCATGATCCCCTATTGCCCGGGGGCCTCATGAGTTGTCAGTCTGCCCCTGCCCTATAGATCAGTTATCCTCATCAGAGTGCCCCCTTACATCAAGTGTCCCCATTGGATTTCCCCTGAGATCAGTTATCCTTATCAGAGTGCCCCCTTACATCAAGTGTTCCCATTGGAATTCCCCTTAGATCAGCTGGATTTCCCATTAGATCAGTTATCCTCATCAGAGTACCCCATTACACCAAGTGTCTCCATTGGAGTCCCCCTTAGATCAGTTATCCATATCAGTGTGCCCCCTTACATCAAGTGTCCCCATTGGAGTCTCCCCTAGATCAGTTATCCATATCAGTGTGCCCCCTTACATCAAGTGACTCCATTGGACTCCTCCCTAGATCAGGTATCAGAGTGCCCCCTTATATCAGGTGTCTTCATCAGTGTGCCTCCTTACATCAACTGTCTGAATCAGACTGGCTCATGGATCAATGGATGCACTCTCAGACCTAAGGGGGCACAACTAAAATCTGTGGGGGAGGAGGCAACAGCCCACTCTGGCACCCCCTATATCCAGCCCTGAGCAGAATACTCTCCTGTAGTTTTGTATATCACCCTCTACATATAGAAGTATATATTACACAGACGTGAGGCTCCATGTGCTACTTGATCTGTTCCATGTGTGTGTGCTGAAGAAGGAACATTGAAATATTCAGGATGGCAGCGTAGCCATGCGGGGTGGAAAGCGAGGTGCCAAAGGCCAAATGGAGACAAGAAGGTTTTCTAAGTGATGTGGAATTAACTCCACAGAGCAATATGCTGGGGGAGAGAAGACTCACCAAAGATACATTTCTGCCATTCAAATGATCTATTTTTTGCAACTAGAAAAAATATGTGATCGATGTTTTTAAACATAACAAAACAAAAAAGGAAAGAAAAACCTACAGCGGCACTAAACAAAGTGCTAGGGTTGCACCGATACTGTTTTTTTAACGGAGAGTATGAGTACCGATTAGAGATGAGCGAATCGAAGTATCCGAAGTGGAATTCGAGTCGAATATCGGAAAAATTTCGATTCGTGCCGAATCCGAAAAATAGCCTAATTCGGACGCGCGAATCGAAATTTTTCCTAAAATGGCGGCTGACATGTGCGGCGACGGAGCGGGGATGTCTGGGAAGGCGCGCAGACAAGGCGCGCTGACCCATAATGCATTCCTCAACTACATGTGATCGCATCAGCCTATCAGCAGCCAGCCAGCCAGCACTGTGTAATGGTCGAGCTATAAATAGCGGCCATTTTGGAATTCTTCATTTGCCTGCAGTTATTGAACAGAGGCAGACCGCTCTGTACTAGGGACAGGGACAGAGTTAGGGCCACAGAAACGATAATTGGGGACAGAGAAAAGTTACTTAGGGACAGAGAACCATTACTCAGGGACACAGACTTGTTAATGAGGGCCACAGAATCGTTATTTAGGGACAAAGAAACGCTAGTTAGGGCCACAGAATTCATAATCAGGGACAGACAGAATTGTTACTCAGTGCCAGAGAATTGTTACTTAGGGCCACAGAAACGTTATTAGGGCCACAGAATTGTTACTCAGGGACAGACAGAATTGTTACTGAGTGCCAGAGAATTGTTACTCAGGGACAGACAGAATTGTTACTGAGTGCCAGAGAATTGTTACTTAGGGCCACAGAAACTTTACTTAGGGCCACAGAATTTTTACTCAGGGACAGACAGAATTGTTACTGAGTGCCATAGAATTGTTACTCAGGGACAGACAGAATTGTTACTGAGTGCCAGAGAATTGTTACTTAGGGCCACAGAAACTTTACTTAGGGCCACAGAATTGTTACTCGCACAGACACAGAATTGTTACTCGCACAGACACAGAATTGTTACTGAAGGCCACAGAACTGTTACTTAGGGCCACAGAATTGTTACTCGCACAGACACAGAATTGTTACTCGCACAGACACAGAACTGTTACTGAGGGCCACAGAACTGTTACTTAGGGCCACAGAATTGTTACTCGCACAGACACAGAATTGTTACTCAGGGCCACAGAACTGTTACTTAGGGACAAAGAAACGCTAGTTAGGGCCACAGAATTCATACTCAGGGACAGACAGAATTGTTACGGAGTGCTAGAGAATTGTTACTCTGGGCCACAGAAACTTTACTTAGGGCCACAGAATTTTTACTCAGGGACAGACAGAATTGTTACTGAGTGCCAGAGAATTGTTACTCAGGGACAGACAGAATTGTTACGGAGTGCCAGAGAATTGTTACTCAGGGCCACAGAAACTTTACTTAGGGCCACAGAATTTTTACTCAGGGACAGACAGAATTGTTACTGAGTGCCAGAGAATTGTTACTCAGGGACAGACAGAATTGTTACGGAGTGCCAGAGAATTGTTACTTAGGGCCACAGAAACTTTACTTAGGGCCACAGAATTGTTACTCGCACAGACACAGAATTGTTACTCGCACAGACACAGAACTGTTACTGAGGGCCACAGAAACTTTACTTAGGGACAAAGAAACGCTAGTTAGGGCCACGGAATTCATACTCAGGGACAGACAGAATTGTTACGGAGTGCCAGAGAATTGTTACTCAGGGACAGACAGAATTGTTACGGAGTGCCAGAGAATTGTTACTCAGGGACAGACAGAATTGTTACTGAGTGCCAGAGAATTGTTACTTAGGGCCACAGAAACTTTAATTAGGGCCACAGAATTTTTACTCAGGGACAGACAGAATTGTTACTGAGTGCCAGAGAATTGTTACTCAGGGACAGACAGAATTGTTACGGAGTGCCAGAGAATTGTTACTTAGGGCCACAGAAACTTTACTTAGGGCCACAGAATTGTTACTCGCACAGACACAGAATTGTTACTCGCACAGACACAGAACTGTTACTGAGGGCCACAGAAACTTTACTTAGGGACAAAGAAACGCTAGTTAGGGCCACGGAATTCATACTCAGGGACAGACAGAATTGTTACGGAGTGCCAGAGAATTGTTACTCAGGGACAGACAGAATTGTTACGGAGTGCCAGAGAATTGTTACTCAGGGACAGACAGAATTGTTACTGAGTGCCAGAGAATTGTTACTTAGGGCCACAGAAACTTTAATTAGGGCCACAGAATTTTTACTCAGGGACAGACAGAATTGTTACTGAGTGCCAGAGAATTGTTACTCAGGGACAGACAGAATTGTTACTGAGTGCCAGAGAATTGTTACTTAGGGCCACAGAAACTTTACTTAGGGCCACAGAATTTTTACTCAGGGACAGACAGAATTGTTACTGAGTGCCAGAGAATTGTTACTCAGGGACAGACAGAATTGTTACTGAGTGCCAGAGAATTGTTACTTAGGGCCACAGAAACTTTACTTAGGGCCACAGAATTGTTACTCGCACAGACACAGAATTGTTACTCGCACAGACACAGAATTGTTACTGAAGGCCACAGAACTGTTACTTAGGGCCACAGAATTGTTACTCGCACAGACACAGAATTGTTACTCGCACAGACACAGAACTGTTACTGAGGGCCACAGAACTGTTACTTAGGGCCACAGAATTGTTACTCGCACAGACACAGAATTGTTACTCAGGGCCACAGAACTGTTACTTAGGGACAAAGAAACGCTAGTTAGGGCCACAGAATTCATACTCAGGGACAGACAGAATTGTTACGGAGTGCTAGAGAATTGTTACTCTGGGCCACAGAAACTTTACTTAGGGCCACAGAATTTTTACTCAGGGACAGACAGAATTGTTACTGAGTGCCAGAGAATTGTTACTCAGGGACAGACAGAATTGTTACGGAGTGCCAGAGAATTGTTACTCAGGGCCACAGAAACTTTACTTAGGGCCACAGAATTTTTACTCAGGGACAGACAGAATTGTTACTGAGTGCCAGAGAATTGTTACTCAGGGACAGACAGAATTGTTACGGAGTGCCAGAGAATTGTTACTTAGGGCCACAGAAACTTTACTTAGGGCCACAGAATTGTTACTCGCACAGACACAGAATTGTTACTCGCACAGACACAGAACTGTTACTGAGGGCCACAGAAACTTTACTTAGGGACAAAGAAACGCTAGTTAGGGCCACGGAATTCATACTCAGGGACAGACAGAATTGTTACGGAGTGCCAGAGAATTGTTACTCAGGGACAGACAGAATTGTTACGGAGTGCCAGAGAATTGTTACTCAGGGACAGACAGAATTGTTACTGAGTGCCAGAGAATTGTTACTTAGGGCCACAGAAACTTTAATTAGGGCCACAGAATTTTTACTCAGGGACAGACAGAATTGTTACTGAGTGCCAGAGAATTGTTACTCAGGGACAGACAGAATTGTTACGGAGTGCCAGAGAATTGTTACTCAGGGACAGACAGAATTGTTACTGAGTGCCAGAGAATTGTTACTTAGGGCCACAGAAACTTTAATTAGGGCCACAGAATTTTTACTCAGGGACAGACAGAATTGTTACTGAGTGCCAGAGAATTGTTACTCAGGGACAGACAGAATTGTTACGGAGTGCCAGAGAATTGTTACTCAGGGCCACAGAAACTTTACTTAGGGCCACAGAATTTTTACTCAGGGACAGACAGAATTGTTACTGAGTGCCATAGAATTGTTACTCAGGGACAGACAGAATTGTTACTGAGTGCCAGAGAATTGTTACTTAGGGCCACAGAAACTTTACTTAGGGCCACAGAATTGTTACTCGCACAGACACAGAATTGTTACTGAAGGCCACAGAACTGTTACTTAGGGCCACAGAATTGTTACTCGCACAGACACAGAATTGTTACTCGCACAGACACAGAACTGTTACTGAGGGCCACAGAACTGTTACTTAGGGCCACAGAATTGTTACTCGCACAGACACAGAATTGTTACTCAGGGCCACAGAACTGTTACTTAGGGACAAAGAAACGCTAGTTAGGGCCACAGAATTCATACTCAGGGACAGACAGAATTGTTACGGAGTGCTAGAGAATTGTTACTCTGGGCCACAGAAACTTTACTTAGGGCCACAGAATTTTTACTCAGGGACAGACAGAATTGTTACTGAGTGCCAGAGAATTGTTACTCAGGGACAGACAGAATTGTTACGGAGTGCCAGAGAATTGTTACTCAGGGCCACAGAAACTTTACTTAGGGCCACAGAATTTTTACTCAGGGACAGACAGAATTGTTACTGAGTGCCAGAGAATTGTTACTCAGGGACAGACAGAATTGTTACGGAGTGCCAGAGAATTGTTACTTAGGGCCACAGAAACTTTACTTAGGGCCACAGAATTGTTACTCGCACAGACACAGAATTGTTACTCGCACAGACACAGAACTGTTACTGAGGGCCACAGAAACTTTACTTAGGGACAAAGAAACGCTAGTTAGGGCCACGGAATTCATACTCAGGGACAGACAGAATTGTTACGGAGTGCCAGAGAATTGTTACTCAGGGACAGACAGAATTGTTACGGAGTGCCAGAGAATTGTTACTCAGGGACAGACAGAATTGTTACTGAGTGCCAGAGAATTGTTACTTAGGGCCACAGAAACTTTAATTAGGGCCACAGAATTTTTACTCAGGGACAGACAGAATTGTTACTGAGTGCCAGAGAATTGTTACTCAGGGACAGACAGAATTGTTACGGAGTGCCAGAGAATTGTTACTTAGGGCCACAGAAACTTTACTTAGGGCCACAGAATTGTTACTCGCACAGACACAGAATTGTTACTCGCACAGACACAGAACTGTTACTGAGGGCCACAGAAACTTTACTTAGGGACAAAGAAACGCTAGTTAGGGCCACGGAATTCATACTCAGGGACAGACAGAATTGTTACGGAGTGCCAGAGAATTGTTACTCAGGGACAGACAGAATTGTTACGGAGTGCCAGAGAATTGTTACTCAGGGACAGACAGAATTGTTACTGAGTGCCAGAGAATTGTTACTTAGGGCCACAGAAACTTTAATTAGGGCCACAGAATTTTTACTCAGGGACAGACAGAATTGTTACTGAGTGCCAGAGAATTGTTACTCAGGGACAGACAGAATTGTTACTGAGTGCCAGAGAATTGTTACTTAGGGCCACAGAAACTTTACTTAGGGCCACAGAATTTTTACTCAGGGACAGACAGAATTGTTACTGAGTGCCAGAGAATTGTTACTCAGGGACAGACAGAATTGTTACTGAGTGCCAGAGAATTGTTACTTAGGGCCACAGAAACTTTACTTAGGGCCACAGAATTGTTACTCGCACAGACACAGAATTGTTACTCGCACAGACACAGAATTGTTACTGAAGGCCACAGAACTGTTACTTAGGGCCACAGAATTGTTACTCGCACAGACACAGAATTGTTACTCGCACAGACACAGAACTGTTACTGAGGGCCACAGAACTGTTACTTAGGGCCACAGAATTGTTACTCGCACAGACACAGAATTGTTACTCAGGGCCACAGAACTGTTACTTAGGGACAAAGAAACGCTAGTTAGGGCCACAGAATTCATACTCAGGGACAGACAGAATTGTTACGGAGTGCTAGAGAATTGTTACTCTGGGCCACAGAAACTTTACTTAGGGCCACAGAATTTTTACTCAGGGACAGACAGAATTGTTACTGAGTGCCAGAGAATTGTTACTCAGGGACAGACAGAATTGTTACGGAGTGCCAGAGAATTGTTACTCAGGGCCACAGAAACTTTACTTAGGGCCACAGAATTTTTACTCAGGGACAGACAGAATTGTTACTGAGTGCCAGAGAATTGTTACTCAGGGACAGACAGAATTGTTACGGAGTGCCAGAGAATTGTTACTTAGGGCCACAGAAACTTTACTTAGGGCCACAGAATTGTTACTCGCACAGACACAGAATTGTTACTCGCACAGACACAGAACTGTTACTGAGGGCCACAGAAACTTTACTTAGGGACAAAGAAACGCTAGTTAGGGCCACGGAATTCATACTCAGGGACAGACAGAATTGTTACGGAGTGCCAGAGAATTGTTACTCAGGGACAGACAGAATTGTTACGGAGTGCCAGAGAATTGTTACTCAGGGACAGACAGAATTGTTACTGAGTGCCAGAGAATTGTTACTTAGGGCCACAGAAACTTTAATTAGGGCCACAGAATTTTTACTCAGGGACAGACAGAATTGTTACTGAGTGCCAGAGAATTGTTACTCAGGGACAGACAGAATTGTTACGGAGTGCCAGAGAATTGTTACTCAGGGACAGACAGAATTGTTACTGAGTGCCAGAGAATTGTTACTTAGGGCCACAGAAACTTTAATTAGGGCCACAGAATTTTTACTCAGGGACAGACAGAATTGTTACTGAGTGCCAGAGAATTGTTACTCAGGGACAGACAGAATTGTTACGGAGTGCCAGAGAATTGTTACTCAGGGCCACAGAAACTTTACTTAGGGCCACAGAATTTTTACTCAGGGACAGACAGAATTGTTACTGAGTGCCAGAGAATTGTTACTCAGGGACAGGCAGAATTGTTACGGAGTGCCAGAGAATTGTTACTCAGGGACAGACAGAATTGTTACTGAGTGCCAGAGAATTGTTACTCAGGGACAGACAGAATTGTTACTGAGTGCCAGAGAATTGTTACTTAGGGCCACAGAAACTTTAATTAGGGCCACAGAATTTTTACTCAGAGACAGACAGAATTGTTACTGAGTGCCAGAGAATTGTTACTCAGGGACAGACAGAATTGTTACGGAGTGCCAGAGAATTGTTACTCAGGGCCACAGAAACTTTACTTAGGGCCAGAGAATTTTTACTCAGGGACAGACAGAATTGTTACTGAGTGCCAGAGAATTGTTACTCAGGGACAGACAGAATTGTTACTGAGTGCCAGATAATTGTTACTCAGGGCCCCAGAAACTTTATTTAGGGCCACAGAATTTTTACTCAGGGACAGACAGAATTGTTACTGAGTGCCAGAGAATTGTTACTCAGGGACAGACAGAATTGTTACGGAGTGCCAGAGAATTGTTACTCAGGGCCACAGAAACTTTACTTAGGGCCACAGAATTTTTACTCAGGGACAGACAGAATTGTTACTGAGTGCCAGAGAATTGTTACTCAGGGACAGACAGAATTGTTACGGAGTGCCAGAGAATTGTTACTTAGGGCCACAGAAACTTTACTTAGGGCCACAGAATTGTTACTCGCACAGACACAGAATTGTTACTCGCACAGACACAGAACTGTTACTGAGGGCCACAGAAACTTTACTTAGGGACAAAGAAACGCTAGTTAGGGCCACGGAATTCATACTCAGGGACAGACAGAATTGTTACGGAGTGCCAGAGAATTGTTACTCAGGGACAGACAGAATTGTTACGGAGTGCCAGAGAATTGTTACTCAGGGACAGACAGAATTGTTACTGAGTGCCAGAGAATTGTTACTTAGGGCCACAGAAACTTTAATTAGGGCCACAGAATTTTTACTCAGGGACAGACAGAATTGTTACTGAGTGCCAGAGAATTGTTACTCAGGGACAGACAGAATTGTTACGGAGTGCCAGAGAATTGTTACTTAGGGCCACAGAAACTTTACTTAGGGCCACAGAATTTTTACTCAGGGACAGACAGAATTGTTACTGAGTGCCAGAGAATTGTTACTCAGGGACAGACAGAATTATTACTGAGTGCCAGAGAATTGTTACTTAGGGCCACAGAAACTTTACTTAGGGCCACAGAATTGTTACTCGCACAGACACAGAATTGTTACTCGCACAGACACAGAATTGTTACTGAAGGCCACAGAACTGTTACTTAGGGCCACAGAATTGTTACTCGCACAGACACAGAATTGTTACTCAGGGCCACAGAACTGTTACTTAGGGACAAAGAAACGCTAGTTAGGGCCACAGAATTCATACTCAGGGACAGACAGAATTGTTACGGAGTGCTAGAGAATTGTTACTCTGGGCCACAGAAACTTTACTTAGGGCCACAGAATTTTTACTCAGGGACAGACAGAATTGTTACTGAGTGCCAGAGAATTGTTACTCAGGGACAGACAGAATTGTTACGGAGTGCCAGAGAATTGTTACTCAGGGCCACAGAAACTTTACTTAGGGCCACAGAATTTTTACTCAGGGACAGACAGAATTGTTACTGAGTGCCAGAGAATTGTTACTCAGGGACAGACAGAATTGTTACGGAGTGCCAGAGAATTGTTACTTAGGGCCACAGAAACTTTACTTAGGGCCACAGAATTGTTACTCGCACAGACACAGAATTGTTACTCGCACAGACACAGAACTGTTACTGAGGGCCACAGAAACTTTACTTAGGGACAAAGAAACGCTAGTTAGGGCCACGGAATTCATACTCAGGGACAGACAGAATTGTTACGGAGTGCCAGAGAATTGTTACTCAGGGACAGACAGAATTGTTACGGAGTGCCAGAGAATTGTTACTCAGGGACAGACAGAATTGTTACTGAGTGCCAGAGAATTGTTACTTAGGGCCACAGAAACTTTAATTAGGGCCACAGAATTTTTACTCAGGGACAGACAGAATTGTTACTGAGTGCCAGAGAATTGTTACTCAGGGACAGACAGAATTGTTACGGAGTGCCAGAGAATTGTTACTCAGGGACAGACAGAATTGTTACTGAGTGCCAGAGAATTGTTACTTAGGGCCACAGAAACTTTAATTAGGGCCACAGAATTTTTACTCAGGGACAGACAGAATTGTTACTGAGTGCCAGAGAATTGTTACTCAGGGACAGACAGAATTGTTACGGAGTGCCAGAGAATTGTTACTCAGGGCCACAGAAACTTTACTTAGGGCCACAGAATTTTTACTCAGGGACAGACAGAATTGTTACTGAGTGCCAGAGAATTGTTACTCAGGGACAGACAGAATTGTTACGGAGTGCCAGAGAATTGTTACTCAGGGACAGACAGAATTGTTACTGAGTGCCAGAGAATTGTTACTCAGGGACAGACAGAATTGTTACTGAGTGCCAGAGAATTGTTACTTAGGGCCACAAAAACTTTAATTAGGGCCACAGAATTTTTACTCAGAGACAGACAGAATTGTTACTGAGTGCCAGAGAATTGTTACTCAGGGACAGACAGAATTGTTACGGAGTGCCAGAGAATTGTTACTCAGGGCCACAGAAACTTTACTTAGGGCCAGAGAATTTTTACTCAGGGACAGACAGAATTGTTACTGAGTGCCAGAGAATTGTTACTCAGGGACAGACAGAATTGTTACTGAGTGCCAGATAATTGTTACTCAGGGCCCCAGAAACTTTATTTAGGGCCACAGAATTTTTACTCAGGGACAGACAGAATTGTTACTGAGTGCCAGAGAATTGTTACTCAGGGACAGACAGAATTGTTACGGAGTGCCAGAGAATTGTTACTCAGGGCCACAGAAACTTTACTTAGGGCCACAGAATTTTTACTCAGGGACAGACAGAATTGTTACTGAGTGCCAGAGAATTGTTACTCAGGGACAGACAGAATTGTTACGGAGTGCCAGAGAATTGTTACTTAGGGCCACAGAAACTTTACTTAGGGCCACAGAATTGTTACTCGCACAGACACAGAATTGTTACTCGCACAGACACAGAACTGTTACTGAGGGCCACAGAAACTTTACTTAGGGACAAAGAAACGCTAGTTAGGGCCACGGAATTCATACTCAGGAACAGACAGAATTGTTACGGAGTGCCAGAGAATTGTTACTCAGGGACAGACAGAATTGTTACGGAGTGCCAGAGAATTGTTACTCAGGGACAGACAGAATTGTTACTGAGTGCCAGAGAATTGTTACTTAGGGCCACAGAAACTTTAATTAGGGCCACAGAATTTTTACTCAGGGACAGACAGAATTGTTACTGAGTGCCAGAGAATTGTTACTCAGGGACAGACAGAATTGTTACGGAGTGCCAGAGAATTGTTACTCAGGGACAGACAGAATTGTTACTGAGTGCCAGAGAATTGTTACTTAGGGCCACAGAAACTTTAATTAGGGCCACAGAATTTTTACTCAGGGACAGACAGAATTGTTACTGAGTGCCAGAGAATTGTTACTCAGGGACAGACAGAATTGTTACGGAGTGCCAGAGAATTGTTACTCAGGGCCACAGAAACTTTACTTAGGGCCACAGAATTTTTACTCAGGGACAGACAGAATTGTTACTGAGTGCCAGAGAATTGTTACTCAGGGACAGACAGAATTGTTACGGAGTGCCAGAGAATTGTTACTCAGGGACAGACAGAATTGTTACTGAGTGCCAGAGAATTGTTACTTAGGGCCACAGAAACTTTAATTAGGGCCACAGAATTTTTACTCAGGGACAGACAGAATTGTTACTGAGTGCCAGAGAATTGTTACTCAGGGACAGACAGAATTGTTACCGAGTGCCAGAGAATTGTTACTCAGGGACAGACAGAATTGTTACTGAGTGCCAGAGAATTGTTACTTAGGGCCACAGAAACTTTACTTAGGGCCAGAGAATTTTTACTCAGGGACAGACAGAATTGTTACTGAGTGCCAGAGAATTGTTACTCAGGGACAGACAGAATTGTTACTGAGTGCCAGAGAATTGTTACTCAGGGACAGACAGAATTGTTACTGAGTGCCAGAGAATTGTTACTCAGGGACAGACAGAATTGTTACTGAGTGCCAGAGAATTGTTACTTAGGGCCACAAAAACTTTAATTAGGGCCACAGAATTTTTACTCAGAGACAGACAGAATTGTTACTGAGTGCCAGAGAATTGTTACTCAGGGACAGACAGAATTGTTACGGAGTGCCAGAGAATTGTTACTCAGGGCCACAGAAACTTTACTTAGGGCCAGAGAATTTTTACTCAGGGACAGACAGAATTGTTACTGAGTGCCAGAGAATTGTTACTCAGGGACAGACAGAATTGTTACTGAGTGCCAGATAATTGTTACTCAGGGCCCCAGAAACTTTATTTAGGGCCACAGAATTTTTACTCAGGGACAGACAGAATTGTTACTGAGTGCCAGAGAATTGTTACTCAGGGACAGACAGAATTGTTACGGAGTGCCAGAGAATTGTTACTCAGGGCCACAGAAACTTTACTTAGGGCCACAGAATTTTTACTCAGGGACAGACAGAATTGTTACTGAGTGCCAGAGAATTGTTACTCAGGGACAGACAGAATTGTTACGGAGTGCCAGAGAATTGTTACTTAGGGCCACAGAAACTTTACTTAGGGCCACAGAATTGTTACTCGCACAGACACAGAATTGTTACTCGCACAGACACAGAACTGTTACTGAGGGCCACAGAAACTTTACTTAGGGACAAAGAAACGCTAGTTAGGGCCACGGAATTCATACTCAGGAACAGACAGAATTGTTACGGAGTGCCAGAGAATTGTTACTCAGGGACAGACAGAATTGTTACGGAGTGCCAGAGAATTGTTACTCAGGGACAGACAGAATTGTTACTGAGTGCCAGAGAATTGTTACTTAGGGCCACAGAAACTTTAATTAGGGCCACAGAATTTTTACTCAGGGACAGACAGAATTGTTACTGAGTGCCAGAGAATTGTTACTCAGGGACAGACAGAATTGTTACGGAGTGCCAGAGAATTGTTACTCAGGGACAGACAGAATTGTTACTGAGTGCCAGAGAATTGTTACTTAGGGCCACAGAAACTTTAATTAGGGCCACAGAATTTTTACTCAGGGACAGACAGAATTGTTACTGAGTGCCAGAGAATTGTTACTCAGGGACAGACAGAATTGTTACGGAGTGCCAGAGAATTGTTACTCAGGGCCACAGAAACTTTACTTAGGGCCACAGAATTTTTACTCAGGGACAGACAGAATTGTTACTGAGTGCCAGAGAATTGTTACTCAGGGACAGACAGAATTGTTACGGAGTGCCAGAGAATTGTTACTCAGGGACAGACAGAATTGTTACTGAGTGCCAGAGAATTGTTACTTAGGGCCACAGAAACTTTAATTAGGGCCACAGAATTTTTACTCAGGGACAGACAGAATTGTTACTGAGTGCCAGAGAATTGTTACTCAGGGACAGACAGAATTGTTACCGAGTGCCAGAGAATTGTTACTCAGGGACAGACAGAATTGTTACTGAGTGCCAGAGAATTGTTACTTAGGGCCACAGAAACTTTAATTAGGGCCACAGAATTTTTACTCAGGGACAGACAGAATTGTTACTGAGTGCCAGAGAATTGTTACTCAGGGACAGACAGAATTGTTACCGAGTGCCAGAGAATTGTTACTCAGGGCCACAGAAACTTTACTTAGGGCCAGAGAATTTTTACTCAGGGACAGACAGAATTGTTACTGAGTGCCAGAGAATTGTTACTCAGGGACAGACAGAATTGTTACTGAGTGCCAGATAATTGTTACTCAGGGCCCCAGAAACTTTACTTAGGGCCAGAGAATTTTTACTCAGGGACAGACAGAATTGTTACTGAGTGCCAGAGAATTGTTACTCAGGGACAGACAGAATTGTTACTGAGTGCCAGATAATTGTTACTCAGGGCCCCAGAAACTTTACTTAGGGCCACAGAATTTTTACTCAGGGACAGACAGAATTGTTACTGAGTGCCAGAGAATTGTTACTCAGGGACAGACAGAATTGTTACTGAGTGCCAGAGAATTGTTACTTAGGGCCACAGAAACTTTACTTAGGGCCACAGAATTGTTACTCGCACAGACACAGAATTGTTACTCGCACAGACACAGAATTGTTACTGAGGGCCACAGAACTGTTACTTGGGGCCACAGAAACGTTAATCAGGGACACAGAATTGTTACTGAGGGCCACAGAACTGTTACTTAGGGCCACAGAATTGTTACTCGCACAGACACAGAATTGTTACTCAGGGACACAGAATTGTTACTCAGGGACACATAATCGTTTAATTAAAGAGTATGTCAGACAACATGCAGAGGAGTGGCAGAGGAGGCAATGTTTTAGGAGCGAGCAGACGTGGCAGCAGAGGAAGGGGTCGAGGCAGCACTATTCGCAGCCAGAGGCCAGTGCTCCCGGTGTCATCCAGCGGTCGTGTCTCCACCGACAACCCTGCCGTCGTCGATTGGTTGGCTCGGTCGTCTTCCTCTTCCCAGGTCACCTCTGACACCTACAGCCAACGGTCGGTGGGTACGTCAGACACAACCGTTAGTTGGCATGGCCCGGGACCAAGCCCACTGAAATCACGTGTCCTCTACCTGCCCCTGTCCTTTGGTGTTCCCTCACCAAGCGAAGTATCGCATGCTGTGGGCTCAGCCCCACTGTACAGTGAGGAAGAGCTAACAGAGGGCGGTCAGGAACGGGGGGAGACATCCGCCTTTTCAGCAGCCAGGCGAAGAAGTAGTGGCGAGGAGAGTGGCTCGGTAGCCGGTCTAGAGACAGGTCTGTCTCCTGACCCAGACGCAGCCGAGGGGGCTAGTAGTGAGGCGGAGACCCTACTTGATGATGAGGAGGTTGATCGCACTTGGCAGCCTCGTCGTCATCAGGCAATTTCTTCCGCATCATCAGGAGAAGAGGGTGGCAGCTTGGCAGCGAGCAAAACAGTCGGTGGGTTGCCCAGGAGACAGCAGCAGGGTCGCAGCAGTGTCAGTGGAGCCAAACGTCCACGGAGTAGAGCACCAGCTCCACTGCAGCCTACCACCACGGCCAGTAGTGGTGCCGGTGTGCACGGAGGAAGCAGCAGTCAGCCAGTGAGGAGTATCGGGGGCAAAGTTTCCTACTCGGTGGTGTGGCAATTTTTCGTCAAGCCACCCGAGGAAGTAAACGTAGCCGTATGTCGACTATGTGGCCAGAAAGTCAAGCGTGGCCAGGGGGCCCATGTTGGGACTACAGCGTTGCGGCAGCATATGCAGCGTCGCCATTTGGTGGCCTGGGAAAACCGTGATAAAGATACGGCGGTTCTGCCCGCCCCAGCCCCCGCTCCATCACCCGCTCCGTTACTTGCTCCGTCACCCGACGTCAATCGCCCTCCATCAGCCAGTCAAGGCTCCAACACCTCTGCTGAGGGGAGTTGTCGCTCGTTGGCATCTTCCGCTCGTTCAGATGCTCCTTCTCCTGCTACTCCTCTTCACGGATTCCGTCAGCAGTCTTTCTTGGAATCCGTTTCCAAGAGACAACAGTTTGCGAGCACGCACCCGACGGTGCAAAAGCTGAACGTCCTCCTGTCCAAGTTGCTGGTGCTGCAGTCCCTCCCTTTCCAAGTGGTGGACTCAGCACCTTTCAGAGAAATGATGGCTTGTGCCGCGCCGCGGTGGAGAGTGCCAAGCCGTCATTTCTTCGCCAAAAAGGCAGTGCCAGCCCTGCATTCACATGTAGAAGACATGGTGGGCCAGTATTTGAGCATGTCGGTCTCTGCCAAAGTGCACGGCAGCGCCGACGTGTGGAGCTGTAACTATGGTCAGGGACAGTACATGTCATTTACGGCCCACTGGGTGAACGTGGTGCCGTCACAGCCGCACCAGCAACTTGGACAGGTCACGCCGCTTTTGCCTCCACGTTTGCACGTCCTTGGTCCGGCAAAGATGTCCGCCTCTACCACCTCTTCTTCCGCCGTGTCCTCAGCCGCCACCCCCGTGCCAAGTCCCATTACCCGACCGGCATATCACATGTGCAGGGCGCAACGGTGTCACGCTGTTCTGCACCTGGTATGCCTTGGCGAACGTAGTCACACAGGGGAGGAACTTCTGAGTGTAATGAACAGAGAAATCGACAGATGGCTGTCTCCGCGCAAATTGAAAATCGGAACCATGTTGACCGACAACGGAAAGAACATGGTGTCTGCTCTGCGTCAAGGAAGGTTGTGCCATGCGCCATGCATGGCTCACGTGTTCAATCTGGTTGTCAAGCGGTTCTTAAAATCCACCATCCCACTGCAAGACATCCTTAAAATGTCACGTAAACTTTGCATGCATTTCAGCCATTCCTACACCGCAAAGCACACCCTCCTTGAGCTGCAGCGGCAGAACGGAATTCCACAGCATCGCCTGATCTGCGACGTTGCAACAAGGTGGAATTCAACCCTACACATGTTAGACCGCCTTTACGAACAGCGAAAGGCCATCACCGATTTCCTGATGTTACAAGCGGATAAAGGTACTCCCCTGTGTAACTTCGATGTCAGCCATTGGCAGCTCATGCGTGACACCTGCCGCTTGCTCAGGCCCTTTGAGGAGGCCACGCTATTCGTGAGTCGGCAGGACTATGGGATGAACGACGTCATTCCTCTGTTGCACGTCCTTGAACAAATGCTGTTAACAATGGCTGGTCAGGGTGCGTTAGACGTGGCGCACAGATCTCAACGCCACATGACCCCTGTGGGGGCAGGACAGGAAGAAGAGGAGGAGGTAGAGGAGGACATTTGTGCTCAGGAATTATTGAGTGAAATGGGTGGTTTTTCCACTCAGCGGACAGGAGTGGAGGAGCAGAAGCATCTGGTAGAGGAGGAGGAGGAGGAGACAGAGGACCCAGACGCACCGTGGCAGTATGCTGTGGAGATGGAGGCAGGGAGTCCCTCGCATTCCTTGGCACAAATGGCCCATAGCATGCTCGGTTGCTTGCGTAGCGACAGCCGAATAATAACCATCAGACAGAGGGATGACTTTTGGCTGTCCACCTTGTTGGACCCTCGCTACCGTTCCAAAATGGTGGCCTTTTTCACACCTGCTGAGAGGGAGGCCAAAATAACGTACTATAAAAACCACCTATGTAGTCAGTTGGTCTCTGCCTTTGTGCGCCAACGTCCATCCTCAGACACTGTGGGCCCTGTGCGCTCGCGTTCCGCTGCCATGGCAGCAGGGGAGGGGTGGGGTGGTAGGAGCAGTGGCAGCTCCACCAGCAGCAGCTGCCTCAGTCTGCAGTCGATGATGAGTAGCTTTCTTCACCAGCGCAGTGAGGAAACTACTAACCAGCCGCAGCAGCAGCAGCAGCATCAGGTGGACCTGGAGCAGGACCTCAAACAACAGGCTTGGGCCTACTTGGACAGCACCCTGCCAACCGAGGTAGACAATCCCCTTGACTACTGGGCAACGAAACTTGACCTTTGGACCCAACTAGCTGAATTTGCCCTTGAAAGGCTGTCATGCCCGGCCAGTAGCGTGGCATCGGAGCGCGTGTTTAGTGCGGCAGGAGGTATTGTAACTCCGCGGAGGACACGACTGTCCACCCAAAGTGTGGAGAGACTCACGTTTGTGAAAATGAATCAGGCGTGGATTAGTCTGGATTTCAAACCACCAGTTCCTGACACAACTGACTAAATCCGCCATGAATCATGCCTCAAACATGTGCCACTTTGAGGTCTCCTCACACACTGCTGGTGTGTAGAATTTTTTGACATAGGGTGCTGGCAGATTATGGGCCTCCCATAGCTGCTGCCAGGCCCCTAATCTGCCATAGGCCCCTATATACCGCTTCCTCATGCTGCTGCCAGGTCCAGAGTCTCTCATGGGTCCCTGTACGGCCTCCCATTGCTGCTGTCTCCATCGCCACACCCTGCCATGTGCCACTTTCAGGTCTCCTCACACACTGCTGGTGTGTAGAATTTTTTGACATAGGGTGCTGGCAGATTATGGGCCTCCTATAGCTGCTGCCAGGCCCCTAATCTGCCATAGGCCCCTATATACCGCTTCCTCATGCTGCTGCCAGGTCCAGAGTCTGTCATGGGTCCCTGTATGGCCTCCCATTGCTGCTGTCTCCATCGCCACACTCTGCCATGTGCCACTTTCAGGTCTCCTCACACACTGCTGGTGTGTAGAATTTTTTGACATAGGGTGCTGGCAGATTATGGGCCTCCTATAGCTGCTGCCAGGCCCCTAATCTGCCATAGGCCCCTATATACCGCTTCCTCATGCTGCTGCCAGGTCCAGAGTCTCTCATGGGTCCCTGTACGGCCTCCCATTGCTGCTGTCTCCATCGCCACACTCTGCCATGTGCCACTTTCAGGTCTCCTCACACACTGCTGGTGTGTAGAATTTTTTGACATAGGGTGCTGGCAGATTATGGGCCTCCTATAGCTGCTGCCAGGCCCCTAATCTGCCATAGGCCCCTATATACCGCTTCCTCATGCTGCTGCCAGGTCCAGAGTCTCTCATGGGTCCCTGTACGGCCTCCCATTGCTGCTGTCTCCATCGCCACACTCTGCCATGTGCCACTTTCAGGTCTCCTCACACACTGCTGGTGTGTAGAATTTTTTGACATAGGGTGCTGGCAGATTATGGGCCTCCTATAGCTGCTGCCAGGCCCCTAATCTGCCATAGGCCCCTATATACCGCTTCCTCATGCTGCTGCCAGGTCCAGAGTCTCTCATGGGTCCCTGTACGGCCTCCCATTGCTGCTGTCTCCATCGCCACACTCTGCCATGTGCCACTTTCAGGTCTCCTCACACACTGCTGGTGTGTAGAATTTTTTGACATAGGGTGCTGGCAGATTACGGGCCTCCCATAGCTGCTGCCAGGCCCCTAATCTGCCATAGGCCCCTATATACCGCCTCCTCATGCTGCTGCCAGGTCCAGAGTCTCTCATGCCATGTGCCACTTTCAGGTCTCCTCACACTGCTGGTGTGTTGAATTTTTTGACATAGGGTGCTGGCAGATTATGGGCCTCCCATAGCTGCTGCCAGGCCCCTAATCTGCCATAGGCCCCTATATACCGCCTCCTCATGCTGCTGCCAGGTCCAGAGTCTGTCATGGGTCCCTGTACGGCCTCCCATTGCTGCTGTCTCCATCGCCACACTCTGCCATGTGCCACTTTCAGGTCTCCTCACACACTGCTGCTGTGTAGAATTTTTTGACATAGGGTGCTGGCAGATTATGGGCCTCCCATAGCTGCTGCCAGGCCCCTAATCTGCCATAGGCCCCTATATACCGCCTCCTCATGCTGCTGCCAGGTCCAGAGTCTGTCATGGGTCCCTGTACGGCCTCCCATTGCTGCTGTCTCCATCGCCACACTCTGCCATGTGCCACTTTCAGGTCTCCTCACACACTGCTGGTGTGTAGAATTTTTTGACATAGGGTGCTGGCAGATTACGGGCCTCCCATAGCTGCTGCCAGGCCCCTAATCTGCCATAGGCCCCTATATACCGCCTCCTCATGCTGCTGCCAGGTCCAGAGTCTCTCATGCCATGTGCCACTTTCAGGTCTCCTCACACTGCTGGTGTGTTGAATTTTTTGACATAGGGTGCTGGCAGATTATGGGCCTCCCATAGCTGCTGCCAGGCCCCTAATCTGCCATAGGCCCCTATATACCGCCTCCTCATGCTGCTGCCAGGTCCAGAGTCTCTCATGGGTCCCTGTACGGCCTCCCATTGCTGCTGTCTCCATCGCCACACTCTGCCATGTGCCACTTTCAGGTCTCCTCACACTGCTGGTGTGTTGAATTTTTTGACATAGGGTGCTGGCAGATTATGGGCCTCCCATAGCTGCTGCCAGGCCCCTAATCTGCCATAGGCCCCTATATACCGCCTCCTCATGCTGCTGCCAGGTCCAGAGTCTCTCATGGGTCCCTGTACGGCCTCCCATTGCTGCTGTCTCCATCGCCACACTCTGCCATGTGCCACTTTCAGGTCTCCTCACACTGCTGGTGTGTAGAATTTTTTGACATAGGGTGCTGGCAGATTACGGGCCTCCCATTGCTGCTGCCAGGCCCCTAATCTGCCATGGGCCCCTATATACCGCTTCCTCATGCTGCTGCCAGGTCCAGAGTCTCTCATGGGTCCCTGTACGGCCTCCCATTGCTGCTGTCTCCATCGCCACACTCTGCCATGTGCCACTTTCAGGTCTCCTCACACACTGCTGGTGTGTAGAATTTTTTGACATAGGGTGCTGGCAGATTATGGGCCTCCTATAGCTGCTGCCAGGCCCCTAATCTGCCATAGGCCCCTATATACCGCTTCCTCATGCTGCTGCCAGGTCCAGAGTCTCTCATGGGTCCCTGTACGGCCTCCCATTGCTGCTGTCTCCATCGCCACACTCTGCCATGTGCCACTTTCAGGTCTCCTCACACACTGCTGGTGTGTAGAATTTTTTGACATAGGGTGCTGGCAGATTACGGGCCTCCCATAGCTGCTGCCAGGCCCCTAATCTGCCATAGGCCCCTATATACCGCCTCCTCATGCTGCTGCCAGGTCCAGAGTCTCTCATGGGTCCCTGTACGGCCTCCCATTGCTGCTGTCTCCATCGCCACACTCTGCCATGTGCCACTTTCAGGTCTCCTCACACTGCTGGTGTGTAGAATTTTTTGACATAGGGTGCTGGCAGATTAAGGGCCTCCCATAGCTGCTGCCAGGCCCCTAATCTGCCATAGGCCCCTATATACCGCCTCCTCATGCTGCTGCCAGGTCCAGAGTCTGTCATGGGTCCCTGTACGGCCTCCCATTGCTGCTGTCTCCATCGCCACACTCTGCCATGTGCCACTTTCAGGTCTCCTCACACACTGCTGGTGTGTAGAATTTTTTGACATAGGGTGCTGGCAGATTATGGGCCTCCTATAGCTGCTGCCAGGCCCCTAATCTGCCATAGGCCCCTATATACCGCCTCCTCATGCTGCTGCCAGGTCCAGAGTCTCTCATGCCATGTGCCACTTTCAGGTCTCCTCACACTGCTGGTGTGTTGAATTTTTTGACATAGGGTGCTGGCAGATTATGGGCCTCCCATAGCTGCTGCCAGGCCCCTAATCTGCCATGGGCCCCTATATACCGCCTCCTCATGCTGCTGCCAGGTCCAGAGTCTCTCATGGGTCCCTGTACGGCCTCCCATTGCTGCTGTCTCCATCGCCACACTCTGCCATGTGCCACTTTCAGGTCTCCTCACACACTGCTGGTGTGTAGAATTTTTTGACATAGGGTGCTGGCAGATTATGGGCCTCCTATAGCTGCTGCCAGGCCCCTAATCTGCCATAGGCCCCTATATACCGCTTCCTCATGCTGCTGCCAGGTCCAGAGTCTCTCATGGGTCCCTGTACGGCCTCCCATTGCTGCTGTCTCCATCGCCACACTCTGCCATGTGCCACTTTCAGGTCTCCTCACACACTGCTGGTGTGTAGAATTTTTTGACATAGGGTGCTGGCAGATTACGGGCCTCCCATAGCTGCTGCCAGGCCCCTAATCTGCCATAGGCCCCTATATACCGCCTCCTCATGCTGCTGCCAGGTCCAGAGTCTCTCATGGGTCCCTGTACGGCCTCCCATTGCTGCTGTCTCCATCGCCACACTCTGCCATGTGCCACTTTCAGGTCTCCTCACACTGCTGGTGTGTAGAATTTTTTGACATAGGGTGCTGGCAGATTAAGGGCCTCCCATAGCTGCTGCCAGGCCCCTAATCTGCCATAGGCCCCTATATACCGCCTCCTCATGCTGCTGCCAGGTCCAGAGTCTGTCATGGGTCCCTGTACGGCCTCCCATTGCTGCTGTCTCCATCGCCACACTCTGCCATGTGCCACTTTCAGGTCTCCTCACACACTGCTGGTGTGTAGAATTTTTTGACATAGGGTGCTGGCAGATTACGGGCCTCCCATAGCTGCTGCCAGGCCCCTAATCTGCCATGGGCCCCTATACCGACTCCTCATGCTGTGACGTTGCAACAAGGTGGAATTCAACCCTACATATGTTAGACCGCCTTTACGAACAGCAAAAGGCCATTACAGATTTCCTGATGTTAAAAGCGGATAAAGGTATTCCCTGTGTAACTTAGATGTCAGCCATTGGCAGCTCATGCGTGACACCTGCGCTTGCTCAGGCCCTTTGAGGAGGCCACGCTATTCGTGAGTCGGCAGGACTATGGGATGAACGACGTCATTCCTCTGTTGCACGTCCTGGAACAAATGCTGTTAACAATGGCTGGTCAGGGTGCGGTAGACGTGGCGCACAGATCTCAACGCCACATGACCCCTGTGGGGGCAGGACAGGAAGAAGAGGAGGAGGTAGAGGAGGACATTGGTGCTCAGGAATTATTGAGTGAAATGGGTGGTTTTTCCACTCAGCGGACAGGAGTGGAGGAGCAGAAGCATCTGGTAGAGGAGGAGGAGGAGGAGGAGACAGAGGACCCAGACGCACCGTGGCAGTATGCTGTGGAGATGGAGGCAGGGAGTCCCTCGCATTCCTTGGCACAAATGGCCCATAGCATGCTCGCTTGCTTGCGTAGCGACAGCCGAATAATAACCATCAGACAGAGGGATGACTTTTGGCTGTCCACCTTGTTGGACCCTCGCTACCGTTCAAAAATGGTGGCCTTTTTCACACCTGCTGAGAGGGAGGCCAAAATAACGTACTATAAAAACCACCTATGTAGTCAGCTGGTCTCTGCCTGTCTGCGCCAACGTCCATCCTCAGACACTGTGGGCCCTGTGCGCTCGCGTTCCGCTGCCATGGCAGCAGGGGAGGGGTGGGGTGGTAGGAGCAGTGGCAGCTCCACCAGCAGCGGCTGCCTCAGTCTGCAGTCGATGATGAGTAGCTTTCTTCACCAGCGCAGTGAGGAAACTACTAACCAGCCACAGCAGCAGCAGCAGCAGCATCAGGTGGACCTGGAGCAGGACCTCAAACAACAGGCTTAGGCCTACTTGGACAGCACCCTGCCAACCGAGGTAGACAATCCCCTTGACTACTGGGCAACGAAACTTGACCTTTGGCCCCAACTAGCTGAATTTGCCCTTGAAAGGCTGTCATGCCCGGCCAGTAGCGTGGCATCGGAGCGCGTGTTTAGTGCGGCAGGAGGTATTGCAACTCCGCGGAGGACACGACTGTCCACCCAAAGTGTGGAGAGACTGACGTTTGTGAAAATGAATCAGGCGTGGATTAGTCTGGATTTCAAACCACCAGTTCCTGACACAACTGACTAAATCCGCCATGAATCATGCCCCAAACATGTGCCACTTTCAGGTCTCCTCACACTGCTGGTGTGTTCCATTTTTTGTCATAGGGTGCTGGCAGATTACGGGCCTCCCATAGCTGCTGCCAGGCCCCTAATCTGCCATGGGCCCCTATACCGCCTCCTCATGCTGCTGCCAAGTCCAGAGTCTCTCATGGGTCCCTGTACGGCCTCCCATTGCTGCTGTCTCCATCGCCACACTCTGCCATGTGCCACTTTCAGGTCTCACACACTGCTGGTGTGTAGAATTTTTTGACATAGGGTGCTGGCAGATTACGGGCCTCCCATAGCTGCTGCCAGGCCCCTAATCTGCCATAGGCCCCTATATACCGCCTCCTCATGCTGCTGCCAGGTCCAGAGTGTGTCATGGGTCCCTGTACGGCCTCCCATTGCTGCTGTCTCCATCGCCACACTCTGCCATGTGCCACTTTCAGGTCTCCTCA